>NW_023495066.1:0-125000 GCF_904425465.1 Colossoma macropomum | reverse complement strand
TTGCTGTGGTGGTGCATGTGAAGGATGAAGCGCGTGGCGTGGCTCTTGCGGAGATTGGAATTCTCCCGGTCCTTCCTGGTGGGCTGGGCCCCCAGATGAAACTCGCGGAAGTCCTCCAGGACTTTACCGACCACAGACATCGCGAATCGGTGGGGAACCTTGGGCGGCCTGCCCTTCGGTGAAGGCCTTCGTGCGGTGGATGTCGAGGTACCGGGGCGGGCCTCTGACTCACCCGGGTCGGGCGATGGGGGCGGCGGTGGTGGTCGCGGTGGGGGCGGCGGTGGTGGTCGCGGTGGCGATGGCGAACGGCTCGCTGTAGGAGGCTCGGTGGCGTCGGAGGTGGTGTCGGGGTCGGCGGCGCACGCTCTCACGGTCGTGCCCAGATCCAACTCGCTCACCAGGGCCGGTGTTGGTGCGCGGGACCTGAGCTCCCTAAGCCCCTGTATGATGCACTCGCGCTTGGCCTCGTTTAGCATCTGCTCCCGGTCCTTCCCCACAATCTTGTGGGTCTTGGACAGGTGCCGATCTAACCTGGCCAGCCGCGCTTTGTCACATACGGGGCAGCTCAAGCGTCCCTTGAACCTCCCGGTAGCGAGAGCAAGGAGGAGCGCCAGCTCTTCCTTGTTTTCCACCCGGTGCCGGCGAGTGAGGTGATGGGTCATGACCATGAACGTGTGTCCGCAGATCGGGCATTCCCTCTGCAAAAAGCAGGGCGTAAAAACCTCCACTTGGAGCACAGAAAAACCAACAGCAAAGAGAGAGACCACGCGGCGTGTGTCTGTGTGCTGCTTACCCACCATCTTGCCTGGAGGCCGGGCTAAGGGAGGTGCGCACGAAAAACCTCGCCTTAAGTGGAGGTGGCCTTGGGCCCTTGGGCCCTAATCCTAATCCTAACCCTCACCCTAGCCCTAATCCTAACTCTCACTCTGGCCCTAAATCTAACCCAAACCATAACTAAAGCCTAATCCAGTGAAGCTCCAGGTACAGGATGGTGTCAGTGTGTATTACTGCTTGTTGAGGATGTTGAAATGGTCTCTATTAAACCTGTTAATGTTCAGTTCCTCTCAGGTTAAACAACTACAGATATGAACTTGGACACCAAATAAAGTGAAAAACAACTGAATTCAGCTGATTATAAAAAAAAATTACACAGTTTATCAAAAGTCTCTAGATAATCTACTCAATGTATTCACTGCTCCTCCATCATTGATATGTTATTGATATGTTAGTTAGAGTCTGTTGTTTGTTTATTTAATCTAAAATGACCACTCAAAATAAAGTACCACTAATGTTGTCAACAATGAAATATTCTCAAATTAAACACAAATGAATTAGTGAGTAAATATTAATGGCAAAATATAACTCAGTAAATAGTAGTTTACTCGTTAATATACTTCAGTAAAAGTACATGCATTATGATTTGAAAATACTCAGGAGAGTACAAATCCATCATTATTTTACTTGGTATATGTAATTGAGTAAATATAACTAATTGGTGCCCATCTCTGATGATCACTATACAACAGCACAAATCCCCCACTGCTCCTGTTGCTCAAGGGGTTCCCCAGGGTTCTGTTCTGGGCCCCCTTCTCTTCTTAATGTATACGCTTATTTCAGTATTGACTCAGTTTGTATTGTTGCACTGATGATACACAAATGTATATGAGCCACCCATGACCACTCTCCACCAGCCCCTCCCTCTAACTAACTAACTGTCTTTATCTGTGATATTAAGATTTGGTTGAGATCATTTCTTTAAACTCAACACAGAAAAGAGTGATGTATTAATATCTGCACCTAATACTTTTGTCAAAACCCATTCTGAAACAATTTTAGACAGTGATGAGTTCAAATAAAACCCTCACAAACTCTTCATAATCTTGGTGCCAAATTTGATTCCTCACTCTCTTCCTTATCCAGACTGTCTTCTACCACCTTCATTATATTTCCAGACTCCGCCCCCTGATTATCAGCAGTGATTCAGAAATGTAGATTAGTGTCTTTATCAGTTCCCACCTTCATCACTGTAATGACCTTCTTAGTGGACTCCCAGTTAAACTCCTCCCTAAATAACAGTCTGTTCAGAACTCAGCAGCTGGAGTCCTCACTCACACTAAGCACTCTGCCCTCATCACACCTGCTCTCCATAAACTGCACTGCTTATCTGTCCCTTTGTGTGGTCAGTACAGGCTGCTGCTCATGACTTTCACAGACATACATGGCCTTGACCTTCATACATTACTGAACTCCTTCATCTCTACACGCCAGCTCGGACACTCAGGTCTTCTGGAACTGGTCTGATTAGAGTGAATCAGACTGTCCTCAGTCAGTGGTAGAGAATTTAGTGGAACAGCTCCAAAACTCTGGAACTCACCTCTATCTCTGTCTTTAACACACAACTCAAAACCCACCTGTTTACTCAGTGCTTTAACTCCCTTTACACTTTCATTCAGATGGAACTGATGCTTTTCTACTGTATGTTAGAGCTCTTTCTGTTTGTTTCTGCACTCGTTCTGTTTCACTGTTACCTGCTTTGAGTTAATAAATGTGCTGTATTAATAAAACATATTATTATTTGACTGACACACTGATGGTGATCAGCAGCACTAAAGTAAGAAGTGAAACCAGCCCCCCACAGCCCACCCAGCTGAACACAAACAAGCAGTTTTAAGCAGTAAACAGTCAGACAGAGAGAGAGAGAGCAGTGGGGTGAGACTCAGATTTGCATGAACAGGCCTGAGTCGTCCTCTTTCTCCCAGAATAGAGCAGCACTTTCACCAGATGTTCAGCTTAATTCAGCCAAACTCCCTCAAGATCAACACACAGCACTGCACTGAATCTACAGCTGAACTCCCTCTCTAACAACACTGACCATCACCATTCATTACAGTAAAGAACTCACAATGTCCAGAATGAAGCTTTATTTCAGCTCAGCAAAAGCACAGCTACAGCAACAGGACACTGAACAGAGTACAGACAGAAATATCAGCACTGTGTAGAGTTTAAACTCTATTGGAGCTGCATGTGAAAGCAGCTCTATGGTCAGCTCTATCTTGGAGCTGATAGCCTTCACAGCGGCTCTTTAGGAACACGGCTAGCTGGTCCGCGTTGTCGTGGGAGACCGTACAGACAAACTCCTCCCCCTTTTCCCAGAGTGCTTTGCTGAGGGTCAGGGTGCTGCTGCGGCTGTATTGGCCGTTCTTCTCTTCTTCTACGCTGGTCAGAACCCCCTCCTTCACCTCTGAACCGTCCACTGTCCAGGTGAGCAGCGCCCCCTGTGGAGAGTAGCCAGACAGCAGGCAGAGCAGCGAGGCGGATCCCTCAGACAGCTGCAGGGAGCAGAGACACGGAGGGCTTCACCGAGGGACTGGCTGGAGAGGAGACACACACACACACACACACACACACACACACACACACACACACACACACGCACACCCACCCACACACACACACACAGCATTAAACACACACACACACACACACACACACACACAGCATTAAACACACACACACACACACACACACAGCATTAAACACACACACACAGCATTAAACACACACACACAGCATTAAACACACACAGCATTAAACACACACACACACAGCATTAAACACACACACACAGCATTAAACACACAGACACAGCATTAAACACACACACAGACACAGCATTAAACACACACACACACACACACACACACACACAGCATTAAACACACACACAGACACAGCATTAAACACACACACAGACACAGCATTAAACACACACACACACACACACACACACAGCATTAAACACACACACACACACACACACACAGCATTAAACACACACACACACACACACACAGCATTGAACACACACAGCATTAAACACACACAGACACAGCATTAAACACACACACACACAGCATTAAACACATACACACAGCATTAAACACACACACAGCATTAAACACACACAGACACAGCATTAAACACACACACACACAGCATTAAACACATACACACAGCATTAAACACACACACAGCATTAAACACACACACAGCATTAAACACACACACACACAGCATTAAACACATACACACAGCATTAAACACACACACAGCATTAAACACACACACAGCATTAAACACACACACACACAGCATTAAACACACACACACACAGCATTAAACACATACACACAGCATTAAACACACACACAGCATTAAACACACACACAGCATTAAACACACACACAGCATTAAACACACACACACAGCATTAAACACACACAGACACAGCATTAAACACACACACACACAGCATTAAACACACACACACACACAGCATTAAACACACACACACACAGCATTTATTGTTATTGTATCTGTTCAGAGATGAGTTACTGTTGTTCATTTCCATAGAGGCTCCACTTTGCATTATCAGCCCATGCTTCAGTGCTCTGCTAGTGTTTATAGTCCTGTGAGTTTAACACTTCATGACTGAGAGCTGCTGCCCCACAAACTTCACCCAAATCAGTTAGAATCAGGCATTCCAGCTCGTTTCAGTGGCAGTGGATCTGGATCGGACTTTACTCTGACCATCAGTAATGTCCAGACTGATGATGCAGGAGATTATTACTGTCAGAGTTATCACAGTGCTGGTAGTGTGTTCCCACAGTGTTTAGTAGGTGTACAAAAAGCTCCCTCAGTCAGCTGCACAGAGACTGCACTGCTGCAGCTGGACTCTACTGCAGGTGCTGAGGGGGAGGATGGACACACACAATAACACACTCTGTGGAAATCAGGACTTTAGATGGAATTTGTTCTTCTTTTCATTAGACTGTAAATGCTTTGTGATTTTAGGGATTTATTTCCTGATCTCCACAGGTCTGGAACTAGCTGTAGAGTTCAGCTAGAGTCTCATTTATTATAAAGTTTATTATAAGGATCTGGACAGATTATGAAATGGATGTTTCTCTCAGTCCTGAGAAAGAGGGAGTCCCTGAAGAAATCCTTCAACAAACTCAGACTCAGCAGTTTTTATTAGGAGATCATATTCAGAGGTGAGTAGACTGTGAACAATATTTTGTCCACTAAGCCTAAAAGATCAATTTGTTGTGACAAGCATTTTATTTCAACAGAATACAGGTTCAAATGTTCAATTGTTTGTTTCCACATGAAGACATTCAAATTCCTCCACTAATATTCAGAGACAGACATTAAGTTCAGATCTTTACTGAAGTCACTGTAAAACTGAATCACAGACAGTAGAAATATTTAAACAGAATGTCTGTTATAAGCTTTGAATATCAGTGTTTAAGTTAGAGCTGCTACAATATCTTATGTGCACCACCGTTAGCTTAATACTAACATTACAAACCCCTTAGAGGTTTGTAATGCAATCTCGCAGAGTAGAATTTTCACATGCATTAATTCAAATGATCCTGTACACTCATTATTTCACATCTACAGCAGATTACTTTTCCTGTTATTTATTTATTTATGACTGAGTTTTCACATTTAATGTCCTGAACTGGAGGTCTAGCTCTAAAAATCACGGTTCATGAGTTCTATAGAGAAATTTAGAGCTCGATTAGATTTTAGATCTGATACTTTTTTACTCAAGTTGTACTTTTACTTCTACTTCAGTCATGATTTCACTGAAGTATCAACACTTTTACTTGAGTCTGATTTTAAGCTGCTCTTTCACTCTCAACTCCTTTCACACTACACGACTCACACTGTTGTTCTGTGTTCCTACAGTGCAGAACTTCCCAAGAGTCTAACTGGATCCACCTTGGGGACTCCAAAGTCGGAGATGTGGCCAATCACAAAGCAGTACAGATGCTGTTGTAAGACTTTATTTTGAGTAGTCTTTAGATATGATTCGTAAACACTTAACAGATCAGAACATATCAGTTAAACATCAACAACATATCAGTGAAGCAGCAGTAGTGAAGCCTCTGAATACACTGACGTAAATATCTTGAAGATGTACTAGTTAATTATTGCTTACATTAAGTATTTGTGTCTAACCCTAACCTTAACCTCAACCCAAAACCTAATCCTCTTCCTGGCCCTAATCCTAACCCTTACTTTAATCTCAACTCAGAACCAAATTCTAACCCCCACCCTGGCCTAATCCTCCCCTAACCTTAACTTCAACCCAAAACCTAATCCTAACCCTTACCCTGGCCCTAATCCTGAGTTCCAGGTACAGAATAGCATCAGCAGTGTGTCTGTAACAGCTTGAGGATCTTGAATTGGATCTTGTATTAAACCTGTTAATGTTCAGTTCATCTCAGGTTAAACATCTACAGATATGAACTTGAACACTAAATAAAATGAAAACAACTGAATTCAGCAGATTATTAACTAATTTTATTTTAACAGTTAATGAAAAGTCTCTCAATACTCTATTCAATGCATTTACTGCTGCTACAATATTGGTGTGTTGTTGATGCTACTGAAAGTCTGTTGAGTGTTTTTTCATCTAAAAAGACTCTCAAAGCATCACTGATGTCTACAATACAACATTCCCCAATTTAAAAAGTAAATATTAATGGCAAAAGTATAACCCAGTGAGCAGTAGTTAACTCACTAATATCTTTTAAATAAAAGTGCATGTATCATGATTTGAAAATACTCAGCAGAGTACAAATCCATCAATATTTTATTTAGTACATGTAATTGGGTAAATATAACTAATTCCTGCTCGCCTGTGCTGATCACTATACAACAACACAAATCTCCCACTGCTCCTGTTGCCCAAGGTGTTCCCCAGGGTTTTGTTCTGGACCCATTTCTTTTCTTAATTTATACACTTATATTACTATTGACAATAAATGAGTTTTTATTGTTGCACTGATGATACACAAATCTATGTCAGCCCAAGACCACTCTCCACCAGCCCCTCCCTCTCTAACTGTCCTTATCTGTGATATTAAGATTTGGATGAGCTAATTTCCTTAAACTCAACACAGATGTGACTGATGCATTAATATCTGCCCCTAATAATTTTGTCAGCACCCTCTCTGAAATAATGTTTGATATTGAGTTCAAATAAAACCCTCACAAACTCTTCATAATCTTGGTGCCATATTTGATTCCTCACTCTCTTCCTTATCCAGACTGTCTTCTACCACCTTCATTATATTTCCAGACTCCGCCCCCTGATTATCAGCAGTGATTCAGAAATGTAGATTAGTGTCTTTATCAGTTCCCACCTTCATCACTGTAATGACCTTCTTAGTGGACTCCCAGTTAAACTCCTCCCTAAATAACAGTCTGTTCAGAACTCAGCAGCTGGAGTCCTCACTCACACTAAGCACTCTGCCCTCATCACACCTGCTCTCCATAAACTGCACTGCTTATCTGTCCCTTTGTGTGGTCAATACAGGCTGCTGCTCATGACTTTCACAGACATACATGGCCTTGACCTTCATACAGTACTGAACTCCTTCATCTCTACACGCCAGCTCGGACACTCAGGTCTTCTGGAACTGGTCTGATTAGAGTGAATCAGACTGTCCTCAGTCAGTGGTAGAGAATTTAGTGGAACAGCTCCAAAACTCTGGAACTCACCTCTATCTCTGTCTTTAACACACAACTCAAAACCCACCTGTTTACTCAGTGCTTTACCTCCCTTTACACTTTCATTCAGATGGAACTGATGCTTTTCTACTGTATGTTAGAGCTCTTTCTGTTTGTTTCTGCACTCGTTCTGTTTCACTGTTACCTGCTTTGAGTTTAATAAAGGTGCTGTATAAATAAAACATATTATTATTTGACTGACACACTGATGGTGATCAGCAGCACTAAAGTAAGAAGTGAAACCAGCCCCCCACAGCAAACTCTGCAGCAGCACTAATGCATTCTAGCACTGGAGAACATTTACTAGTTCCTCTTTACACAGTGGAACAACTAGAACTTTCCTAACTCATAATCTAACTAACATCAGATGAAGTGTCATAAAAACAGTTCAAACTCTCATTAAAACCTGTGAATGTCTTCATACAGGAGAATCTCACTGACCTCAAACAAGCTGATCATCATGATCTGAATCAGTGTTGGTGCTGATTTGAACTGTTTTTCAATAATGTACAATGATCTGAATTTAAACTACACCAACACAATGAATCACTTACTCAGTTTAGATTCATTATTAGTCTAAAACTGGTTTATCTTCTATATTTAACATTAAGAACTTGTAACAATTTAGCACTGATGAATGTCTAATTGAATTACTGAATAATTAAGTCTCTTCATGTTTAAACAGTAGGAAAGTGACTTGTTCTTCCACTTAAAGTGAAACACAGTGATACATTTAAATGAAGTTCTTGTACCAACTATGATTTTCCTTCTTAGTTAAACAACACAGGACTGTTAAACTGGTTTAAACATGGAGTCACACAGAAGAAGTTTTCAAAATCCTAGAGAAATATGGGCTTCAAAATCAGACTCCTTTACTGATATTCAAGTTTAGTTTCACTGATTTATGTTATGCTGTGAGATGAATCCAGTGTGACAGTGGGCCACAAGTCTAGAGGGCTTTTCTGTGAAAGAGGTCTGGAAGAGGTGTTTGATTTAGACGTGTGGTTTTCCATTTGTTCACATCTGTATCCTAAGTGTGGCTCTATCAGTGTGTGTGGACTTCATTTTAAGTTTCCAGACAGATCTGAGCTCTGTTTGAAACGTCAGTCTGAAAAGGCACTTTTATTTCCTCTTAGATTGTAATGAAAACAGAACTTTCTAGAAAGAGTTTATTACAGAAATTCTACACATACAGTTTACAGAGTGCCCTAAACTCTAATTGCTGAATGTCCAGCTTGAGGCTACATTTGACATTTTTGACATTTTTTGGTGAATAAGGTTTCCATTCTGGACTTATATATCAAACGACGTTCTTAAATGGTTTTATTCATTCATTTGCACACATTACTAATTTATTTATGATTATTATCCTTCACTGTTGCATATTCACATTATACTGTTTTTCTGTGATTGTTTTTGTATTTATCTTCTGGGTTTGTTGTTTGGTTTTTTTTTGTTTTTTTTTAGCATTACACCACTTTACCAGCCTTTTGTTGCCCCTGTTCACTATTTTCAATTTAAAATAGGGTTTAAATGATTTGCACACATAGGTTTGCAGTGACAGCACCTTTGATGTAAAACTAGGACTGCTTAACATAAGATCTCTCACATCTAAAGCCGTCGTTGTAAATAAAATTATTACCGATCATGACTTTGATGCTCTGTGTCTCACAGAAATGTGGATTAGACCCGATGACTACTTTGGTCTAAACGAAGCCCCCCACTCCCACTCCCCCACAAACTACAGCTATGCGCATAGCCCTCGTTTAGCCGGCCGGGGTGGAGGTATAGCAACCATCCATACTAAAGCTTTAGGCGTGAGCCAGAAAGTAGGCTATACATTCTCTTCTTTTGAAGTTCTTATCCTTAATGTAAGTGATCAAGGAACAAATAAAAATTCCTTTTCACTAATTAGTCTACGGGCCGCCAGGGCCGAATTCTCGGTTCTTACAGGAATTCTCTGAGTTTCTGTCAAGTTTAATAAGTTAAGTTTGCAAATAAATTTTAATATCCACTTTGACAAACTTCAAGATGCAATAAGTAAGGCATTTGTATGTATCTTACACTGTGTAGGTTTCACCCAAAATATAAAGGGGCCACTCATTATTACAGCCACACTCTAGACTTAATACTGACCTTTGGTGTAGATATAGATAACTTAGCCATTCTCCCCCAGAGCACAGCAGTCTCTGACCATTACTTAATCTCATACAAAATTCACTTTAGTAGTAATGTGTGTTCATCATCATGTTATTGTGTTAAGCGGACAATAACTTCCTCCACAGCTGGTGGCTTTATCAGAAACCTTCAATTATCAGCTTCTGTCAGCTGTCCATCTGATCCTACCGAGTTAGATATTATGACCAATTTCTTAGAGGATACTTTTTTTCTACTCTAGATCCTACACTGGTTGCCTGTTAAATTTCGCATTGATTACAGAATTCTTTCACTGACCTATAAAGCTCTAAACGGACTCGCCCCTCAGTACCTGAGTGAACTTCTCTCTCACTATGAACCATCACGCCTACTTAGATCACAAGGTGCTGCTCACTATTAGTACCCAGAATTAATAAAGTTACGTTAGGGGGCGGAGCTTCTCATACAAAGCCCCCCAGCTTTGGAATAATCTTCCTGTTAATGATCGGGATTCAGACACAGCCTCAGTCTGTAAGTATAGGCTAAAAACCCACTAGTTTAGTGGAGCCTTGGTAATTAGTTTTCCCTGTTAGATAAAAGGTGCAGATCTGGGGTTCATGGTCAGAGTATTATGGTAAACTGGGAATGTTGGTTCCGTCGTCCTGCTGCCTCACTCACTCACTCAGGTTTGCTGACGGTGGAGTGGAGGGGCGCCGACATCTCAGGGAGCCTCATGACTCTGTTACCTTTCTGGTTTCTCCCTCTTAGTAAAGGGCTGTAATAACTAGACCTGCCAGAGTCTCTGCTGCTCTGTTACACTGTAATCTGTGGTCAGTCTCTCTGTACAGAACTGACTCTCTGTGTGTTTCCTTTCTTTGCAGAGTTGAACAGCTGCCCATCCTGTGCATCTGATGCTGTTGCTTCTTCTGCCTTGATCGAGTGCCACTGCTCGCCAACCTTCTGGACCGGTTTGACCACCATGGAGCTTCATGCTGTACAGTGCTGTGCAAACCTCACCCTCATGAATTGACCTTTCTGCTGCCGACTCAAACAAATCGAATTAATCATTGTTTCACCTGTTTTTCCCGCTTTTATATTTTAATAGTTTATACTAACGCTGTTTGCTATCCGGTGTTGACTTTCGACTCTTTATTATAATCTAAAAATTATTATGAAAAAATGAGTTAATATTTTATGAACTTTATTTTAGGTTCATGTAAAAGTCAAGCAGTTACAAAAATTCAATAACTTAGTCATACAACTGTACATAGAGTAAACAGAAAAAGTTCAGTGTCTAGTTTGTGTTTTACGTTGGTCGTAATATGTACATTTTTTCTTTCACATTTCACATTTTTTTAGTACAAATGTCCAGTATGCTGGACAACGAATGTTTTCAATAAACAAAAAAAGTATTATTTAATATGTAGAGAAGAACTAAACAAAACACTGTTTTAAGAGTGTCCAGTGTTGAACTGAGAAGGTGAAACCATCAGGATATGTTCATATTTTTGCTCTCTAACTCATTTATTTACTGTCACACTTCAGCGTACATGAAGGAGTGCACGGCATCTGGCATTTCTCTACTGTAGTTTTTACACCCACATTTTTACAAATAAGACAAAAATCAATCTGAGAAAATTAAGTCTTCAAATGAAGTCGAATTTGGGAAAAATTACATGGATTTTACAGGATCTTCATAGGGATTTTCATAAAAATCATTATTTTAAAAAAGAAAACCGCCAAACACTGCATGCTCATAATAAAAGTCAGTACAACTTGCTGAGGACTCCACTCATTTTATTCAGGTATGAAGACAGTAAACATAACTTGAGCAACAAAATTAGATAAGCCTTACAACGATGCATGAATTGCTTCCTTTTTTAATGAAAGTTTAGTCACTAAAATTCTTTTCAGAGTCTTTTTTTAAGTCATTCCTCCCCATCTCCCTCGTTTTGGTCCCTCTGGTAGATTCCAGTTTGGTATTCAAGATCAGAGCCTGTATTCATGAGGCTTATCAGAGCAGGAGTGCTGATCCAGGATCTGCTCGTCAGTAAAGTCAGAGTAAATAAGAGAGAATCTTATCCAAGATCAGCGCTCTCACTCTGAGCAGCTTCATGTATACAGACCCAGCTCCTCCAACACGGAACATGGCCAAGCGTTTTGCAGTTAAATTTACCCAAAGTGTAATTTTCAGGCTAAACGTAGTCGGTGTTTGGAGGGTTTTTCACAAAGCAAAGGATTTGTCAGTAAGCAGGTTCACTCAAGCCAAATGTTCTTCTCCATTCTGCTTGACAATCAGGGCATGACAATCTTTTGATTGCAATCCTTATTTTTGGTTTAGGTTTGTTCAGTTTGCTGAGAAATCCTTCTTTGTGGAATACAGGTTTGGAGTAGGTTCACACTGCACTCTAGTGGCTCAAAGCAAAACAACAACTTGAAAATATGGAAATGTATAATATAACAACCACATTTCCACCATTTTACTCATAAACACAGCTCTGGATGGGCACGGATCTACCACCAAAAACCCCAGTAGTACTTTTGGTCAAAAAGGTACAACTTCAGACTCTGAAATCTGGCATGATAACACCAACACAATCGACTCCTTGGTCCAGTTAGTGCACAATGCTGAACTACATTCACTTACTGTTACAAGAAAGACTATGAAATGGAGTCTGATGAAGGAGGAGACATTTGTGACAAACTATGACTGAACTTACACACAAATATTACTAAACAAAATAGAAAAAACACTTAAGACATGACAACAGATTTAGGTCAGTAACTGTCAGGCAAAGTACTTAAATGGCTGATTTTTACAGTCTCTGCGTAATTAAATGGTCAAAACGTAATCAGAGCGGTTCAGAGTGGTTCAGAGTGGTTTGGTGTGAAACACTCTGTTCTAAATAAACCTACCAGTCAGAACTGTTCACAGTGGTGGTGATAGGAACCAGACGTCCACCTCTAAAAGCTCCCTCACAGAAAGATTTTGCCTAAAATGTACTATTTTTAATACATTAATGGACAGAGAGATCGAAAACAACTAATTTTCCCATCATCAACATTCCATATAAACTCAGATGACTCGTGTAGGCTCACTGGTGGTTCTGGATAGTAAAAAAATGTCTATATTTGTGTTGTAGTCATGGCGACCCCTGGTTCCTATCACCACCACTGTAAAGAAAACTGAGCTTAAAGAGTCTCTACAATCAGCTGTTTTGCACCAAAACACTCTAAATCACTGTGTTTACATTAAATTGATTAAATTATGTAGAAAATGTCAAAAATGATTGGAATTCCACTGATCAGAAGTTAAAGGGAGAGCGTGATGTGGTCAGCAGTGTCAGTCATGGAATCTTAACAGCTAAAAGTTTGCATGAACCTGCCTGTTTTCAGACATCAGTGGAGTGTTCAGCCTCTCGAGCCTGGAGGCTGAAACATTAAGGCCTTTGATTAAGCTTAAAGCAGAAGTTAAAAAAAAGATTCAAGGGTTCTTCAGCAAAGAAAACAGTTCCATATACATCCATGAACACTCAAAGAACCATTTGCATGATTAAGAGTTCTCTGAATCATGAAATGGTTCTTCAGATCAATGGAAAATGTGCATGAATGTGCTACAGATGGTTCTATACATAACCTTTTTGAAAAGGGTTCTATATAGCACCCAAAAGCATTCTATTTCTTCTATTGTTACAATGTTCAAAAAGGTTCTACACAGAACCATATATAACACATTCTCCCATCAATCTGAAGAATGCTTTCACCATGCAAGCAAGCCTTTAAGCATGCAAATGGTCCTTTGAGTGTTCATGGTTATATATGAAACCATTTTGTTTATTAAAGAACCCTCGAAGAACCATTTTTTAAGTGTCATCAGCTTTTTCACTCAACCAAAGAGAAGGAGCTTTTCAGAGAGACTAAGCAAGACATTTCACTTTCTATGAAGTAGTGTGAACCAAATAATTTACCAGAAATAGGTTATGCTGAATTCACATGTTGGCGTTGAGAGAACCGATGTGACCAATGGCAGTGCAAGGCCATCAGAGGAGAGCTTTAGCTTTAGCAGTGTGGATTGTTATTTAAGGTGGAAAAAGGCAGGCAAGGAAGCTCTGTATTCTTATTATTTGTTGTATAATATTGGGTTTGTTTGTAATTCAACAAGATATTTGGCATCCAAGGCTCCCAAAAAATCAATATCTGGTTTATTTGACTGCGGCAGTCAAAGGCAAATATCGTAAAAATGGAACTTTTGATGGAACGTTTCGCTCACTTCTGTACCTCCACTGAAAATGATCGAATATCCGGCTCTTTGCCGCCAACATGTAAATGCAGCATTACTGTCCTGAACAGGTCAAATAAATCATCGTAAAAACAAAAAATCACATCTTTATTCTACATTTTGATATGACATGATATTTTAGCAAAGTAATCAATTAAGCTCAAGCATAACCTCCTTAAACGTGTGCGTGTGCTGAGAGTAATTCACTCCTATTTCTAGGACATATTCAGGAATTTTGATTGAACTTCCAACCCACAAGCCCCACAATGCTGGTCTCTGGGGGAGCTGGTTGAGCAGATGAATGCAGGGTCTTTGGACATTTTAGTGCAGTTCTCTTTCAAAGGCCTCCAGTTTCACTCGTCTCACTTACTCACACATGCATCAATAGTCATCAACGGTAACATTTAAACATCATTCTCTTTTGTACTTTATATCCCCTGAGTCTCAAAAATTCTAACAGCCAAACACCCCGTCTTCAGCTCTCTCTCGTCCCCCTGCTGTTTATCTGTTCTTTAACCTCCGTCCTTCCTCACTCGTACTCTGCGATCAGCACCATCATGCCGACTCCGAACAGCAGAGCGATGATCTCCATCAATGACTGGCCCACACTGGAGCGGCCAACCAGCAGCTCTGGAAGGACGGTAACTGTGGCAATGTAAACAAAGCCGCCGGCCGTGAAGGGGAGGATCCAGGCCGTGGCGGCCGCGCCCACTCCCTCTGCCAGAAGGGAGCAGGCCGTCCCGGCTAACGCACCAATAGCAGTGAGGAGCTGAAGAAACATCGCCTAAAAGATGAGGATCACACAGAGGAAGAGAATAAGAAAAACGAGTTTATCTTGAAACAACAAACTGACAGAACATAAGTCGGTTCTCACAGGCGATGTGTTGGATGTGGGAGAAATGGGCAAGTATGAAGACCTGAGCAACTTTGACAGGGACCAGATCATTATGGCCAGACGACTGGGTCAGAGAATCTCTGGAACGGCAAGGCTAGTAGGGTGCTCCTGGTCAGCAGAGGTGGAGTACCTACTGACAGTGGTCCAAGGAAGGACAAACCACGAACCAGCGACAGGGTGTCGGGCGCCCAAGACTCCCCCAGATCTCAATCCGATTGAGCATCTGTGAGATGTGCTGGAACAAGTCTGATCTGCGACGGCTCCACTTCACGACTTACAGGACTTAAAGGATCTGCTGCGAACATCTTGGTGCCAGATACCACAGTGCACCTTCAGAGGTCTTGCAGAGTCCATCCGTCAAATCTAAACATCAGTCTAATACTGCTAATATTTCTTTAACACAATTATCTGCCAATATCGATATAAATTAGGTATCATCTTTAGTTATTGCCAGGGATGATAACAGTGATTTCTAAGGATTAACACCAAAACCTTCTGCAGACTGACAAAGCCAGGCCTGCCATTTGAATCAACCAAATGGTAAGAGACAATACACAAACATGAGCACAATTGTGTTCTGGCACACTGTAAGGCACCACACCTTCCTCTTGGTGCATCCTGATTGGACGAGAATGGCGAAGTCTCCAATCTCGTGCGGCACCTCATGCAGGAGGATGGTGATAGTGGTTACCACGCCGACCGCTGGACTAACCAGGAAGGAGGCTCCGATAGCAAGACCATCCGTGAAGTTGTGAGTGAAATCAGCCGCCAGATTCAAGTAGCCAGACACTTTGATATCTAAAAAGAAGGAACAAGAGAGATATTCCTTCAACAGTTCGGCAAATCATCTGAGATCATATCACTGCGATGGCTCTATGCTAACTGGTGGGGAGTAAGCTTGCATTACTTGTTTTTAACCTCTTACCTGAACTCTCCGCCTTTGCTTTCTTCACCTTCTTATCTTTTTTTTCTTTCTCTCCTTTTTTCACATCGTCCTTTTTCTCTTCTCCATCACTGTCTTTTGCTTTTGGGGCAGCTGGGAACATAAAATTTAAATAAATTCTCAATGCAAAGCAAGGTAAACTGCCATTCATTGTCACAGACATCCAAAGTACACTATATGGACAAAGGTTTTGGGACACCTACACATCACCTACAGGAGCTATCATGACATCCCATTCTAAATCCTTAGGCATTAATATGGAGTTGGTCCCCCTTTGCAGCTCTAACAGCTTCCACTCTTGTAGGAACCGTCCAACAAAATTTTGGAGAGTCTGTGGGAATTTTTGACCATTTATCCAGAAGAGCATTTGCGAGGACTGATGTTGGACGAGAGGGTCTGGCTCACAATCTCCGTTCTAGTTCATCCCAAAGGTGTTGGATGGGGTTGAGGTCAGGGTTCTGTGAGGGCCAGTCAGGTTCTTCCACACCAAACTCACCCAGTCAGCCTTTATGGAGCTGCTTTGGTCACTGGGGCTCAGTCATGCTGGAACAGGAAAGGTTCTTCCCCAAACTGTTCACACAAAGTTGGAAGTGTACAATTGTCCAAAATGTCTTGGTTCTGCTGAGCATTAAGATTTCCCTTCAGTGGAACTAAGGGTTCTAGACCAACCCCTGAAAAACAGCCCCATATCATCATCCCTCCTCCACCAAACTCTACAGCTGGCACAGTGCAGTCAGGCAGGTAACGTTCTCCTGGCATTCGCCAAACCCAGACTCGTCCATCAGACTGACAGATAGAGACAGATCACTCCACAGAACACGTTTCCACTGCTCCAGAGTCCAGTGGCGGCGCTTTACTCCACTCAAGCCAACGCTTGGCATTGCGCTTAGTGATCTTAGGCTTGCGTGCAGCTGCTCAGCCATGAAAACCCATTTCATGAAGCTCCTAGTGCACAGGTCTTTTGCTGATTCTGCTTCCAGGGGCAATTTAGAACTCTTTGCTTCCACAGAAGATAGGCACTGTGCGCTTTAGCACTCGGCCCCACTCTGTGAATCTGAGTGGTCTACAGCTTCGTGGCTGAGCTGTTGTTGCTTCTTGGTGCTTCCATTTCACAATAATAGCACTTACAGTTGTCTGGGGCAGATCTAGCAGGACAGACATTTCACACACTGACTTGAGGCAGAGGTGGCATCCTATGACAGATCCATGTTTAAAGTCACTGAGCTCATCAGTACGACCCTCTACTGCCAGTGTTTGTCTATGGAGACTGCAAGACTATGAGCTTAATTTTATCTGCCTGTTGTAATATATATACACTACATACTCAATGAAGCAAACTGTACATGCTATGGTCTTCCTTTCTATCATGCTGCAGGATGATCCCTATCTTTTTTTTCTGTTAACACAAAGCATGTTGGATGTGTTTCCATCTCTGGCTAGGGTTGTTTTCAGGCACTCCGTCCCTCAACTAAAATGTGAATAGTGCAAAGTGTTTATTTGGCTCTTTAATTGATAAACATACAACAGAAATTTGACGTCACAATGTTGAAATAGAGTGATCAGCTGAAAATACTGTCATCATTTTGAAATAGCGCATTATACCTTATTATAGTTATACTGCCCAACCCCAGCAGTGTGGAGGGGCAATGGACTAACAAGGTTCCTACCGTGAGAGTGTGAATGAGAGTGCCCCCCCTTCAGCAGACGAACAAACTTCTCGACCACCAGGAATGCCACGATACCTCCAAGCACCCACAGACCTACAGACATCATGTGATCATGAGCTGCACCTGGAGAGGGAACAAATCGCTGTGTCAACGAAAACACAAAGAAGTACATAAACACTTACAAAAAAAACATCCTGGTTCTGCAACCAGTCATCTGTCCATGCCTAGAGTGAGATCAGCACAACCACCATCCTCCTCCTGTTCTTCACATAGCCAATCACGTACCGTGAGAGTGACCATGGGACTCTTTGCTGGCATGGGAGTGGCCATGGCCCTCGTCTCCATGGTGGGAGTGGGGTTCTGTAAAGGAGGAAAGAGTGAAAACGAACTGAGCTGCTGAAACTTTAACAAAAGAGCTTTTACAGATGTCATTTAGATTGTTGATTCACCACATCATAGTCAATTTGCAGAAAGTTAAGAAAATTTTTCATCTTGCCGCTTGACCCTTCTGCTGCCGTGTCGCTAAAACACAAGTACAAAATCACCTACTTCCACTGGAAATGAGTGGACGCCTGTCACCTGCTAATGTAAACGTATGGAAATGCAGCACTGCTGTAGGGGACAAGTAAGCTTGTTAAAACAAATGTGGTCAGAGTGTATCTGAAATAACTTGAAATAAAAAAAGAAGTAATAATTAATTACCTTTTAAATAATATTAAATAATCTTTACTATCTTATAAAGTTAAATGACACATGCCATGTCACACAGAACTGAGACACAAGTAGTGATATGGACCTTGCTTTGGTCACTGGGGCTCAGTCATGCTGGAACAGAAAAGGTTCTTCCCCAAACTGTTCCACAAAGTTGGAAGTGTAGAATTGTCCAAAATGTCTTGTTCTGCTGAAGCATTAAGATTTCCCTTCACTGGAACTAAGGGTTCTAGACCAACCCCTGAAAAACAGCCCCATATCATCATCCCTCCTCCACCAAACTCTACAGCTGGCACAGTGCAGTCAGGCAGATAACGTTCTCCTGGCATTCGCCAAACCCAGACTCGTCCATCAGACTGACAGATAGAGAAGCTGATTCATCACTCCACAGAATATGTTTCCACTGCTCCAGAGTCCAGTGGCGGCGCTTTACACCACTCCATCCAACGCTTGGCATTGTGACACAGAATTGATTAGAACGTGGAGACACAAGTAGTTGATATTGTGTCTCACATTCAGCCAAACGGCTAAATCTAAGCAAAGTCGTACACAGAAATACTTTAAATAAAAAAAAAGAATAGAATGGTGCAACATTAAGTTAATCTATTTGAATGTATAAGTCAGTTGTCCTTTTGGCCACACAGTTGATATATATTAAACTACAGTCCTACCAAAATTCACTTTTTCGTTTTTTAATTCATAATGAGGGATGTACGATTGCACAAATGTATTATTTTCATTTAATGATGTAAATATGGCGACGCAGGTAAGTGCACTTAGCTGCTGCTACATCATTGTGCTAAACAGGTGGTTGCTTCTTTGGTGTAGCTGTTTAATTATACAAATAATATGAAGAGGCAGCTGATTTTTGCATTTTTTTGTCCTAGTGTGTTTGTACAAAGGCTATACAGAATGTCAGGCAGGTTTAAAAAAAATAGCAAGACCTTTTTATAGTCTCAGGAGAAAGATGTAATCTCTGGTTGTCTCTGTGTAATTGTAGCGCTCTGTTACACACACTATAGTGCAATGTATCTTCTCTTATTAGCTGCAAACAGAAGGGCTACGAAGCAAGCAAGCTAATGGGCCAATTTAGCTGCTTTACATTACACAACATGAATAAACCAGAGAAATAAATCATTAATCCCAGTTATTTATATAACAATTAATCGTCAGCTAAAGTTCTATGATTGTGACAGCGCTAATAACAACATAAAAATATTATTTTCTGGTTGAAGTCATTGAGTAGCCTTCATTTAACAATTTCAATATTCAAATATCGGAAAATACTAAACCATTTCCACTTGACGTGGAACACAGCGTTACTTCAACGCACACACACACTGTCAGAGGTACACAATGTGTGTCTGTGTGTGTGTGTGTGTGTACTAACCCAGAGCATGTGGAATAAGGTGCAGAAAGGCATCTCCCAGCAGACCCCCAGAGGCGAAGCTGAGCAGAACCTTCAGCAGGTTCTGGTGCTGATCCGTGTTTGACTGGACAGGGATGAGGAAGAGGATGAGGAAGGGTGCAGCGCTGATCAGCAGAGTGGCTCCGACTGCCTAGAATCAGTTACAACAGAACCATTAAAGATAAAAAATTCTGTGACCACAAAGAATAAATATCACAGAAAATTTAAATATCAAAGATCCACATTAAGTTATTGAGCACATTTAGTGTACCAGGCTGAAGTGACAAAAATCTTTTTTTTTGCCCTAAAGTGACTCAGATCTGATGTTTTCAGGGCTGTGTGAACGAACACACACACGCACACACACACACACACACACACACACACATACATATATATATATGGCTTTAATGCAGAGGGAGCCGGTCGGATTTCTCACTCATCCAGTCGTGTTTTTGACATTTGTGAATCGATTCAAAATCGTTCATGTCCGCATCGCGATGCATCTAAGAACTGAGTTTTTCCCGCACCTCTAATATGTATAAATATTATATAATGTATAATATTATATAATATAAAAAATAAAAACATAGGATAAAAAATATAACTAGATTTTTTTTAAAAAAACTCTATTTACAGGATCGGACTGCGGACTGATAAAACATATTTGAAAATGGCAACATAAACACATGACGACTGATGTTTTTGTTTAGATCTCTGTATGAAGCACAGCTGACAACTGATCTGTTATATCAAATGTTATATGATGTTATCGATTGCATAGAAGCTTCTTATGTTTGCTTTATCATTAGAGGAGAAATACAGAAAAGCTCTATCTTGGACTACCATGTACAATCTGTTTTTTTCTTCGTTTCTGCACCTTTTTCAGGAGCGATGCGGAAAATCTGTTGCTAAAAACTGAAGCCCATTTTATATAACATGAATAAAAAGATATATCTGGTGTTTGTGTTTTAATAAATTAATAATAATAATGCTTGTACTTGACATTGTTTGCTGGCCAAGTTTTTGCCAAATCATCCAACTGGGAAAGGGAATATATTGTGAAACTGGAGTGAACTTCAGCCTCCACTTCATAACAAACTGAAAAATCTAACCACTAAAACCCGAAACTAATGGAACAGAGGGACCACGTCTTTCTACTGAAACAAATTCTGCATGGTCTCGATTAAGCCAGCGTAATGAAAAACACAGCTCAGCTCAGCTTTCTAAGGGACAATGTGTTTCTGTTAGTGAGCTTCAAGCACATTAGCAGTACTGAGATATAAAACGTTCAAATAACAGGAAACGCTGACGAAGCTTACAATGTAAACGAGGGAAGCAACATCCCATCTTTCAAACAAAGAGAACTGAGTGAGTGAATGTGATAAGTGTACCATGTTATACAGATGTTAGATAAATATACTCCAGCTGTTTGTAAATACATACGTACACAAAGCCAGTAAATGTACACAAAATATATTTCCCCACCAATTCACACAAGTGATGCACCAATAAGAGACTCCTGAGCCAGTTATTAAAATCTGCATGTCCGTTTTCGCTGATAAGGGTCTTCTGGACAGATTACACTTTAATAAAACAGCTTCATCAGATTTGGTAAGAAAAGCATTCTAATTTCTATCCACACCAAAAATGCAGTACAGGTGTTATGAATTCACATTAAAAATCAGCTGGATAATCATTCATGCTCATTAAGTTTACTAGCACCTACTATAGACCATTAAGTAACTACTATGAATTATTCAGTAACTACTACGAATTATTCAGTAACATGAATAATTCAGTAACTGTTCTGAATTATTCAGTAACTGTTACAAACTATTCAGTAACTGTTATGAATTATTCAGTAACTACTACAAATTATTCAGTAACTACTATGAATTATTCAGTAACTACTACAAATTATTCAGTAACTACTATGAATTATTCAGTAACTACTACGAATTATTCAGTAACATGAATAATTCAGTAACTGTTCTGAATTATTCAGTAACTGTTACAAACTATTCAGTAACTGTTATGAATTATTCAGTAACTACTACAAATTATTCAGTAACTACTATGAATTATTCAGTAACTACTACGAATTATTCAGTAACATGAATAATTCAGTAACTGTTATGAATAATTCAGCAACTGTTATGAATTATTCAGTAACTACTACGGATTATTCAATAACTACTACAAATTATTCAGTAACATGAATAATTCAGTAACTGTTATGAATTATTCAGTAACTACTACGGATTATTCAGTAACTACTACAAATTATTCAGTAACTACTAAGAATTATTCAGTAACATGAATAATTCAGTAACTGTTATGAATTATTCAGTAACTACTACAAATTATTCAGTAACTACTAAGAATTATTCAGTAACATGAATAATTCAGTAACTGTTACAAATTATTCAGTAACTATTATGAATTTTTCAGTGACTGCTTCAAATTATTCAGTAACTACTATACATTAATCAGTAACTACAATGAAAGTAACTACAATCAATTATTCAATAAATATTACTAATTACTCTAAATTATTCAGTAACTAATATGATTTATTCATTAACTAAAGTAATACAACACAGGAAGTATGTTATCGCAAATAACATCACAGCTTTGATTCGGTTGCAGGCACAAGATGATGGGGATTACAGTAGATCATCACAGCCGTGACGCTGTTTTCAAAAACAACACCTGTGTTAAGCTGCTTTCCTGGGAACTCCTTTCTCCAGAAAAGTACCTTTTTGTTCACAGAGGAAGCCATAAAATGGTGGAAATATCAGGTTCAGCTCACATTTTTTCAGTATTTCCCAGATTAATCTGAATGTGGTTTTGTTCCAGTTACTCTGTAAAGCATCTCACAGCAGATCTTGTTTGCTGAATTGTATACTGTTTGTATCTGGCTAATTCCAGTGTGTTTAGTTGTTCTGTCTCAGCTGCCGACCTAAAAGCTCACTTGACCAGAGCCTCAATGACCAGCTCAGAATCATGACGTAGTCCTGCAGTAACTCTCTTCTTCTGACTGAGACTAAACAGAATGCAGGACAAATATCTTACAGAAATGATCTACTGTGTCCGTTTTGTGGTTTTGTATGTGCTAAAGTAAAAACTCATTGACCGTTAACTGTAATGTGAAGCAACTACTGCAAATACTATGAAACTAATGTGTAAATTCTTCCTAAGGGAATGTCCAGTCCAGCAGCTGTACTGGAATTAACTGGCCGCTAATAATTGCTAATGATTATTACAAGATTCAACTTGATCTTCAAAACTGAACAAGATTAGTCAATTTCAACCACCAGTGGAGCCCTAGTGCTTTTTACTGGTTCAAAGAAACTATGAGTTGCAGCGGAGCTACACGGTAAAAAAAAGATGGTTCTTCAAGGGTTCTTTAGCAAAGAAAATAGTCCTATACAGAACCATGAAATCTGAAAGAACCCTTTGCATGATTAAAGGGTTCTTAGCATCATGACAGCATTCTTTTCCTTCTTTTTTTGGCACCTACAAGGGTTCTATTGTTTCAAGATTGAGATTGCAACAACAGAAGAACCCTTCTTGAGTGCTATACAGAATCCTTTTCAAAAATGTTCTATATAGAACCATCCACAGCACATTCTTAGGAACCCTTTCATGATGCAAAGAACCCTTTCATGATGCAAAGGGTTCTTTGAGTGTTCATGGATCTATTTAGAATCATTTTCTTTGCTAAAGAACCCTTGAAGAACCATCTTTTTTAAGAGAGAAGTGATTTCTGGTGATAACTATAGGATTCAAGTGGAATCAACTGGCATCAGCTGAACTGGTAAAAACCAGTTCACAATGGGAAGTGATACTGGTTTCACTGCAGGTGCCAATCCTAATAACCGAAGCAGACTGTCAGTAGAGCTCCCACCAACACCAATGATGTGTTAAGTGTTAATCCAACATCATCTCTAAATTCCAGTGTGTGTGTGTGTGTGTTTGGGGGTTGAATGTGTGTGAATGCGCTCAGTATTTTGGACTAATGCCCATATTCTGTTACTCAGTGTACCTTGCTAAAATATCTAGCACAAACCAGCCTTGATTTCAAGCCTGTCAGGGTTGGTTTTGGTGGGACTGTGATAACAGAGTGCCCAAGCTCACTACTGCTGGATAAGCTTGGGGACTAGCAAACTCTTGAGGCTGGTGTTCCAGGTCATATCAAGCTGATAATGTGTTCTGGTTGATAAACAAGGCCTTGGTGGCACTTGGAGGTTGGCAATATGACGATATGTTATTGTTATCGTGATGAACAACAAATATGGTTCTCTGGTCATACTGTGGATGTTGCTGGTACTTAAAAAACACAGAACAACTACATGTTTCATTAAAGAAAGCATAATTTAGTCCTGTTTAACTGTATGTAGTGCAGTGCAGTGTGTGAAATGTTGATTTAAATGCATGGTAGCCGGAGTTTTTGAAGGCATTTTTAAAATGTGGCACTATTGATGCACTGTGTCTGTGTCAAAATATTGTGATGCGTATCACGAAAATTATCAACAGCAATATAGCCAAACAGGAGCTTATTACTCAACTGTGTTAGTAAGCATGCTATATATGTGGTCATATATAATGTTGGTTATCTCATATTGAATAGAATAAATGCAAAGGCCAGCATAATCGCGTCAGATTATTAGATTGTGATATCATAACTTCAGGCAGCTGTCAACTGAGGCTGATGACGTATCGCTATTATTGTGTGTCATTGTTTTTCACCTGCATCCACAGCTCCACTGTGTTCCGTCTCTCGCCCTCCGCCTCTCTCTTCACCCTCTCTCCACTGGTACCATGGCTGTGGGTGTGCCCATGGTCGTGTGAATGACCATGCTCGTGTGAATGTCCATGGTCGTGTGAATGACTGTGGTCGTGTGAATGACCGTGATCGTGTGAATGACCATGGTCATGGTCATGTTCATGTCCGTGCCCGTAGTCATGGTCACGGTCATGTTCTTGTCCGTGCTCGTGGTCATGGTCATGTTCATGTTCTTGTCCGTGCTCGTGGTCATGGTCTTGTCCGTGCCCGTGGTCATGGTCATGTCCGTGGTCATGCTGAAGCTGCTCCTCTTCTGTATGCTGCAGGTTTGCTTGCTCACTCCACTTGCTGGCACCGTGGTGCATCTTCACACCACCATGGGAGTGTCCATGGCAACCACCATCACCATGAGAATGCCCATGATGGTGCCCATGGCAACCACCCTCACCATGAGAATGCCCATGGTGGTGTCCGTGATGGCCGTGCGAGTGGGCATGACCGTGGTCATGGGAGTGGGAGTGAGCATCGGTTAGCTGGGATGCTAACACCGCTAACCCAAACACCAGCAGCAGCACAGACAGGGGAAGGACCCTCATCTCACCTGGACAGGAATGAAAACAAAGCATTCACCTCACAATGCTGGAGCAGGAAACGGTGCCCTGGAGCCAGGCAAACAGTGCCACGTTTAAGTGGGTGAGGTCTGTCGCTGTAAACCGGCACCCAGCAGCAGAACCTAGACTGGAGCTTCAGGCAAGCTACAAAAAATCCCTGATGAAGGACACAACTGCCTTATTTTATCAACACATCAAAAATATTTTATTTTATAATAAAAGCCACACAAAGAAAGGCTTTGAGGGCAGTTTTTCCTTGGCTCCATCAGTGACTCTTGGCTTTTTCAAACTCATATGCTGCAGGTTTATCATTATAAAAGGACATAAGAGTGACGGAACAACACATTGCATATATAATTCAATACACTCACTTTATAAATAAATGTACAGGCCTTGTTACTCATGTTTAGGAGGAGAAATCTCAGCCTGGGTGCCCTGATTCTAACCTTATGTCACTAAATGTATTACACCTAGAGCATAGCCAGGTTTAAACAGTACTCAATGTGCAAATTCAGGCCAGTTAAGGTCAGTCACAGCCTATCTAGAACCTGAAACCCTAGTTTTCTGTTGGATTCATTCAAACGGTGCAGCCTATCTGTGGCTACAATGGCTGGAAGGAAGAAAGTGGAGGTTATGTTATGTTGTTGCCTGCATTGTGCATTGAAAATGATTTGTGCACGATGCCAAAGCCAGTGTGCAGAACTTAAATCAGAACTGTGATAGAAGCGAAGGAGCTAACCTACCAGGCTACAAGGCTAATGGTAGCCCGCTAGGTTATCTAACTACAGGTCGCTGCTGGACAAAAAGAAGCAAATAACCCTCCGTTTAGGCGTTGAGCTCGTATGTACTCACCTGTCTGCTGACCGCGCTCGGCTCCGTAAGGCTACTCGTCTGAAAGATTTCCTAAAAACCGTCAGAAACCGCCGCACAGCTGATGCTCTGCTCCTCTCTGAAAACCGACGTGGCGTTTAGTCAAGCGGGGAAATATCGCGAGATCTCCCCTGGGACGCCGCCACTGTCGATCTCCAAATCTCGCGATGAGACGATCACAAGTTCCTGAATGAATGAATAAAAAGCTGCTTTCTTTCATCCTGGTACCCTTTTCCTCTGTTTGTAGTGAAAATGTGATAAAATTGAAAGGTTTCAGAAGAAAGAGCAAGACAGAGGACAAGCAGGGGGTCGTTTTGGGGGGGAAAAATAACTCTATATATTCAGTAAAAGTGACGACCTGCGTTAACTTTTAGATAGTTTAATAAAGTAAGAGATTTCTGAGTTGCTTTGAAATGTTTACTTTAAGAAGACACTGACATAAGCAGAGAGCATCTGTACAGAAGAGTTTGAAGTGGTGGTGTAACGTCTCACTATATATACAGTATGAGGTGAGGTTGGTGTTTCACCATCTAAAGAAATCACTGCCCCCTGTATTGCTCTAACACATACAGAGTGACCTGAGACCGGTCAGCCTTCTATACAGAATCCCTCCAGACCATTCAGGGTCTTTAGTGCTCACTCATGGAGCAGAAACAGGTTTAAAAATCAACGTTTGGGTCAGTTTGGGATGGCCACTGTGGTGAAGATACCCTTTCTGTCCGGCAGAGGGAGCCAAATCATCTTGTGAAATCTCCTGGTGTTTGATGGAGTCCATGATGACATGTTTCCTACCAGGGTTATTATAGTTGAATAAAATACACACACACACACACACACACCACACACCTTCTAAGCCACTTCTCCTTCTGGGTCGCTGGAGCCTATCCCAGCTGTCATCGGGTGGAAGGCAGGATACACCGTGGACAGGTCGCCAGTCCATCACAGGGCAGACAGACATACACATTCACACACACACAGGGGCAATTTTACCATGTCCAATTGGCCTGACTGCATGTCTTTGGACTGTGGGAGGAAACTGAGAACAAATGAAAACTATGCACCTTTAAAACGGACTGAAACTAAACTGAAGTAAAAACAAAACGAAAAACTAAATAAAAATAATAAAAAGACGAATTACATTTACATTTACATTTACATCATTTAGCAGACGCTCTTATCCAGAGCGACTTACAAAAAGTGCTTTGTCTATCCTACAAAAAGTGCTTTGTCTATGAATTAAAAATTCATAACTATAAGAACGCTGTTTCCTACACTAAATGATCCTATGAAGATTGAAAAATCATTGAAATATTAGAATTAGAAGCATTGACCAACTGTGTTTTGCACACAGAGGAATTAGTCCTCTGCATTCAACCATCCGTGCAGTGAAACACCCACATACATGCACACTGGTGAACACACACACTAGGGGCCAGTGAGCACACTTGCCCAGGGTGGTGGGCAGCACCAACCCACAGCGCCCACGGAGCAGCTGTGGGTTAGGTCATGTACTGTTGGCTCAGGGGATAGAATCAGCGACCTTCCGGTCTCAAGGCTGGTTCCCTAACCTCCAGCCCATGAGTATTAGATGCATTGACTAAATCTAATCAAATTATCAAAATACCAAAATATCTACTATTTCACATTATGAACCTCTTGTAAGAAAAATATAAGATCAAGATTATTCAACCCATTTCTAGACATTTGTACATGTTTTAAACAATTTTTATGTAGTGAAACTGTCTCATTCCATCTGCAGATGAGTCTGCTTGTTACAGGCAAATGTCTAGAAACAAGGTAAATAAATAATCTTATAAGATTCTTATAAATCACTAAAAAGTATGATGTTAGACATGCTAACTAGATTTAAAGATGCTTTTACTTGGAAAGATATGCAGGGTAACAAGATTCCCAGCGCCAAATAAACACTAAAAAATAGCTCATCAATTCAACCTAAAAGAATGACTCCATGTAGTAACAAGCAACTGAACCAGCTTTATTCAACTTAAAAACTACATTGATTGAAGGAATCGTTCAATATTCAGGGTGTCCCCCATTTCACAGCTTCACAAGTGTTCAA
The DNA here is from genome assembly GCF_904425465.1 of Colossoma macropomum. Lineage (NCBI taxonomy): Eukaryota > Metazoa > Chordata > Actinopteri > Characiformes > Serrasalmidae > Colossoma > Colossoma macropomum. The sequence continues at coordinate 97,024 of NW_023495066.1, read as the reverse complement.
TATGCGCACCGCCTGTGACGCGACACACGTCCAGTCGGTAGTCCAGCTCCTGCCGAACACGCTGTGTTTGTGCCAAGTCCAAATTCTGCTTTCCAGTTGGTGCATTTTTATTGAAATGCCCGCTTCTCACTCCTGTTTGACTGTGTTTGAGCAGATTCTAACACACAAAATGCCTTTTCATTTCTAGTGAACACCATTCAACCTGAAAAAACATAAAAAATTAAACTTGATTAGTTTTTACACATTTTGTTCAAATTTTAGATAATTTGAGGGAGAATCGGCTACGTTATTAGCTTACGAAATTTTTTGGGACACCCTGTATTTATTTAGGTTTAAAACAAGTGAATTGACTTGTTACTACGTGAAGTAAATTTTTAGGTTGAATTGATGAGTTTTTTACTGCGTGGACCCACAACAGCTCCTTTTTATCTCATCTGACCATAGAACATCATAACAAGGTTCTACTGATGTTTAGTGAGCTCCATGCAGTTACAGTTGTGGTTGGACAACAGCCGAGGCTCTCAACTCACAAGTCCTTCAAACAGTTTATCGTCGTTGTTTAGTTTTTGCAGATGGTCTGAAGCCATTTTTCTAAAAGTCGTTGGTTTGGTTTATGAATATTAACATCCGTTTGTGTCACTTCATTTGCATACTCTCTGATCCTCTCCATTCTGATGGATGATTAAAGGTGTTTGACCTGCACATCAGTTCAAATTTACACAGTGAAACAGGAAGTCATGAATGACCACTTAAGATGTAGATGGGTCAAAACGGGGTAAAGTGTGAATGAGTATGTACACTATACATGCATGAGTTTCCACACAGTCCTCGTAATGAGTGAATTCGGTTACTTTAAGGTCACTCATTGCTGACACAAAGCTGGTATCCTCACAGAAGAGCATTTACCAATAGAATGGAGCTCTGGAGCTGCTACACATGAGCCTAAGGTCACCATGCTCAATGCCAAGTGTGAGCTAGAGGGCTATAAAGCCCCTCAGCATTAGGCTGTGGAGCAGATGGAGCTCCATCCAGTACTTTTGGGATGAGTTCTAGTGATCCAGAACTGATCATCCAACATCAGTACCTGACCTCACTAATGCTCAATCAAATCCTCACAGCAATGTACAACATCTAGTGTAAAGCCTTCCCAGAAGAGTAGAGGCTGTTACTGCAGCAAAGCAGGACAAATTCCTAATAATACCTTTCATTTCAGAAGAAACGCTGGAGAAGCAGGAGTCTACAAACTTTTGATCTACATCAGGAAAAAATCAAATAATGCTGCACAATCAGTTTAAGTTTGAAGAGGCTGACATTCAGTGGTTGGCCTGAGCTGTAGCTGTACTACACACACACACACACACACACACACACATTATCTAAACCGCTTATCCGTCTGGGTCACAGGGGGAGCTGGAGTCTATCCCAGCGGTCATTGGGCGGAAGGCAGGAAACACCCTGGACAAGTCGGCAGTCCATCACAGGGCCATTTGTAAAATCAGTCGTAATAATGTTCATGCAGACATTTTAATCATTCATTATGAAGCACTGCTTATGGCACAGTTAATGGGGAATCTCAGAGATTTACAAATGTTATACATGCACTTACAGTCGTACGCTCCTGGTTTATGCGCCCCTGGTCAAATGACATGTTTTGTTGCTTTTCTAAGTGTAAATAACTTAACACATCCTCTACAGAGACACACTTAAATATAGCATTTTTTCGGCTAATCCTGGCGCATAGCTTCTGTTTATTTTCTAAACAACAAAAAAAACATTAAATATCAAATGTGCCATAACTTTGTTTTATTTTGTTCCCCAAAATGTTAAACTCAGCAAATAAACAGTAATTATGTATTGAATTGTGCAGAAGTGTGTTTTTTCTCTTTAGAGCACATGTTTTCACTTCAACAGAAAATCGCATCATTTGTGTGCAAAGTCCTAGAGAGCACACATTTCTGTTGTGTCCACAGTGCTCAGTAGATTCAGCCATTGGAGCTAACGCAAGGTTGTTGTCACTTTAGTTACTACACTCTCAGAAATAAAGGCACTAAACTGTCTCTGGGGCAGTTCCCCTCCTGTCACTGGGGTGGAACCCTCAAGGGTCCATCTCAGTACCTTTAGTCAGGGAACATAACTGAACCATAATCCACTGAAATGATATGTTCTAAGCTGTACTGACTCCACACACCCCGTCTCGTCTCCAGGCTTTTATTTTACTGTTCTGTTTTAAAACATTCGGTTATGAAAAGGTACAAATACGAACTTTTCACCTGTAAAAACTTATTTAAGGTTCACAATCAGACCTTAAAACCACTGTTGCTAAAAATGTACCAGCACAGAACCTCTATTTTCAACAGTGTAGAGTGCCAGTAGCTCCCCCTTGTGGACAAAACATGAGTGAGTGAGTGAGTGACTGAGTGAGTTATGAGCCAGGTCCATGAGCTGATTTGCATTTAAAAATGTAGAAATGTTAAATGAGTCCAGAATGATGAACAGAGCTGGAGAAGGTTCAAAAATGACTGACGAAGCAACATCAAGGTCGATCTACACTGTATATTGATGCTGCCCATGGAAACCATGTCTCTCCAAAATGGTGAGTTTACAGGAGAAGGCAAAAACGTTCTTTACTTTCAGTCAAGTTAATGAAAAGAGATTTTATTCCAGCTAATTTTGGAGCATTTCTATTGGTCCATTCATCATGAAGTGTTCACACAATGTAAAAGCCATGTTCAAATGATGAAGAAAAATAAAAACTGACAAAAATGGAGATTTTCTTTGGACACGTTGACAATAATTAGGTTTGTACACGTTCATATGTTCTGTTCAGGCCGTCTTAAATACACCCAATCCGATCGTGGCTGTAATCTGGCATAATCGCTTCCGAGGTGTCCAGCGTGGCTGTTGCTGACCCCCCGTCTCTCTCTCCCTCTCTTTCTCTCTCGCTCAGACTCCCCTCTTCAAGTTCAGCCCACCTCCCATGACCCCTGAGCCACAGGCGGGAAAGAGCGGCTTTTGTCCCGATGCTAATCGCTCGGCCAATTCAATATCACTCGATTCCATTACAGACAGCTGCGTATTGGGCATCTGCTCCCAAATCTATCCAACACAGCCGTCTGCCCCTAAAACCCCCCTCAGACGGCCCCCGGTGACCCCAGAGCCGCCCTCGACCCGGGACCACCCCCCCACCATGGCCCACAGTAGGACCAGGCAACATGGGTTTAATATGCAGCTGTGTTTGTGTGCGTTTTCTCAAAATAGTGTCTAACAAATAATGCACAAAGTGAGAGTCACTCACTGTAGCCTACACTGCTATCAAGATAGCATGTAGAATTTTACCACTGATCTATCAGCTGATAAATACAACCAAGCTAGCATTCAGGCCACTGCACGACAGGCGCCATACAACAGCGTCGGGTAGCATCACATACACTTGTATAAATGGTTCTTCAAGGGTTCTTTAGTAAAAAAATGGTCTATATAGAATCACGAACACTCAAAGAATCCATTGCATGATTAAAGAGTTCTTAGCATGATGAAACGTTCTTCAGATTGATGGAGAATGTGCTGTATATGGTTCTATATAGCAAGAAAAAAAGAATCTGCTACTGTTATGATGTCAGGCTTGTTACAGTAGAAGACTTTTAGGTGCTCTGAAGGACACTTTTCAAAAAGGTTCTATATAGAACCACCTACAACACATTCACCATCAATCTGAAGAACCCTTTCACCATGCTAAGAACCCTTTCTCATGCAAAGGGTTCTTTGAGTGTTCATGGTTCTATATAGAACCGTTTTCTTTACTAAAGCACCCATGAAGGATCATCATTATAAGTGTGTAGCAGATACAGCACTCAGCTGAGCTACACACTGCATCGCAGTGAGAGGGCTGATAAATATCAAGTTCAGGGGAATTTTTTACATTGACTCGTATAGATTTAGCACACTATGAATCAGCTCACCACCTCTTTACAAGCTCACTGATGTTAGCTGAGGTGAATTGCTGTTAGCATTTGTCTGTTTATCTGAAAAACTGACTGTCTTTCTCTGTGTCAATTTCAGGCCTTATGTGATCTACTGTGGCTTTATGTGATCTTAGTGTAGCTTTATTTTAACATGACAAAACGCTGGATGTTGCAAGATGGTTTCGATTATTATCGGATGCTGGGCGACGCGACGTAGCATGTCTGATGTGTGCTGGGCTTAAGAGTAACTCCTACTTCTGTGATCTAGCAAAAACAATGAGTGTGTTTACATGCGCTTAATAATCCGATAACTGCAGAAAATCAGATTTTGTCAGTAATCTGATCAACACATTTACATGCACTTAAGTAATCAGATAATGGGGAAAACTCCAGGTCTACATGAGTCAGACAGTTCTCAGATTTCTGCTTTGCAACCAGCCAATAAACTTACAGAAGACATGACGTAACGTAAAACTCTACTTTATGCTGAAGCTTTTTTTTTAAGCATCGTGCTGCTTCACCTGAAAATATGAACATACATCATCTAGAAGATGAAGAATATTTAAATCCTTCATTTCGTCGAGAATGTAGTCGGTTTCAGTGTAGCTCCAAAAGTGTTTTGCTTATTTCCGGTACCGCTGTCTGTTTTTGCACATGCTCAGACTGAGAAATCCGAAAGAAATCATAGTAAGAGTTTACATGCACTGAGAAATCTGATTACTGAGCCAAAATCCAGCCTCTTAATCAGATTTCTTTCTTCTAGACCTTACTCTGATCTAAAAAATCAGACTGTGCTGTTTACATGACCATTTGAGTAATCAGATAACTGCAGAAATCTGATTATGATCGGATCATCGAGTGCATGTAAACACACTAAGTGATTCTGTCTTGATTCAGCACAAAACTGGACAACAAAAAAACAGAGATACCATTGTTTTTACTGTTTTTTTACATAGTTTTTTTTTTTTAGAACGGAGAAAAGAAGCCACACTGAGGTAACACAGGTAGCTGCTTTACTAACTGGAGCTTTTAGCTTGTTGTCTACCTCATCTGACCAGTCATATCTGTCATTTCAGTAATCCAGTATGTCCACTGTAGTCATGATGAAGATGATCACTCATTTATTAATGGGTGCGTGTGTGTGGGGCGGGGGCTAATTCAGCTTCCTAGCAGTAACGTTAGTGATCTAGCCTACTTCTGCACCAGCTAACCAAAAACAGAAGAACATTTCAAAAACAGCTTGAAAAAATCAACCTCAACCAAAGTTGTTGTAGTCTATTAAAAACTCGTGTCACCATCAACATGCATCATCAGAAGGGGGTTAAATCGGAAAACCTGCCTCGAGGCTAAACAGGCACCACCGTAGGCTGCGAACAGGCAGGTTTACAACATATAAAAACTCAGGAACAGTGCAACTTTGGTTCTTTAGTAAAGAAAATGATTCTTTATAGAACCATGAACACTCAAAGAAGCCTTTGCATGATTAAAGGGTTCTTTGTATCATGAAAGCGTTCTTCAGATTGATGGACAGTGTGCTGTAGATGGTTCTATATAGGACATTTTTGAAAAAAAGGGTTCTATGTAGCAGACAAAAGGGTTCCACTATTGTTACAAGCCAAAATACCCCTTTTTGGTACTACATAGAACAATTTTTACTAAGATTGTACAGCCATTGTGTTCATTCTTATTTGTTTTGTATTTGTATTAAACATGTTACTATTAGTAATTTAATATATAAACAAACAACAAATTAAGATACAAATAGATTGATACACAGGTAGATAGATAGATAGATAGATAGATAGATAGACAGATGTGGGTTTGAGACAATGGCTAATGTCTTTAGATCACATTAAAAAAGCCCCTCCTCCTTCTACCCCAAACCCCTCACACTGGCCACACCCGCTGACCCCACACTGGAGACGGAGTGGACAGAGTTCAAGGTAAAGGTCCTTCTCTTTCTCTTTCAGCCTGACCCGGTTCCTAATCATATGCGCTGCTCTTTTGCTCTCTTTCAGCGCCTCTGCCCACCGGGCCCCCCGTCCACACTGACACGGCCGCTCGTGTAAAAGGCGAGACTGAAAATGGCTTTAAGGGCCTCCGGGGTTTTCCTGAGGCCAGACAAGCTCGTCTCAGCGCTCCTCACTTTTGTCTGTCCACTCCTTAAACGTTTTCCCGCTTTTCGCCAGAGTCACGATTGTTCAGCCCTTCACAGGTTAGAGGTTAAAGCAACACGGAGCGGCTGAAGATGGAAGTGAAGTGAAAAGTTCCTCAGCGGTCGAGAGGAAGTGAGAGAGCTGCTTCAGAAACTCGCTAAATCATCGTCACAAAGAACGTAATAAGTAGTTTTTACTAAACAGTAATCATGGCAAGATTATAAAGTGTTCACAATCATACCTGCACTCTATTTAAAGGGGAATTCCACCTAATTTTTAAAAATTGTTGCATAATTCAATAATTGAAGTACAACCCCATTTCCAAAAAAGTAGGGATGAAAACAAAGTGCAACGATGTGCAAATCATTTAAATCCTATATTTATTTGAAAATAGTACAAAGACAACATATCAAATGTTGAAACTGTGAAAGTTTATTCTTTTTTGGAAAATATTTGCCCATTTTGAATTTGATGCCAACAACACGTTCCAAAAAAGTTGGGACGGGGGCAACAAAAGGCTGGTAAAGAATCTACCCAAAACCACCAGTGAACCTACACGAGTCTTCTGAGATAATATGGAATGTTGATGATGGAAAAATAGTGGAAAATCTGAAATAATAAGTTTTCTTTTTTTGTTTTGCCTCACAACATCCTGTATGTACTGCTCCACCACAAATGGAGTAAAAAAAATCATGTTTTAGGCCCAAACAGTATTTTTTCTTAATGCTGTGCACCCCAGCACACTGCCCACCGTGGTTTTTAGATACCCCACTCATGATCTGGTTCCAGCGCCGGGCCTCACTAGACCACACTGCAATGCTACAACTGAGAAAATTAGGTTCTGTAGCTGAACTCACATCTGTCCACACACTTGTGTCCACATCAAAAATTACGGTTCTTCAAAGGTTTTTTAGTAAAGAAAATGGTTCTGTATAGAATCATGAACACTCAAAGAACCCTCTGCATGATTAAAGGGTTCTTCACATGGTTCTTTGGGTCATAAAATGGTTCTTCAGATTGGTGGAGAATGTGCTGTACATGGTTCTATATAGTACCTTTTTGGAAAGGGTTCTATACAGCGCAAAAGGGTTCTTCTATTGTAACAAGCCTGACATCATAACAATAGCAGAACCTTCCTTGGTGCTGTGTAGTACCTTTTTCAAAAAAGCTATATATAGAACCATCCACAGCACATTCTCCATCAATCTGAAGAACCCTTTCACAATGCAGAGAACCCTTTAATCATGCAAAGGGTTTGGTTTTTAGTTGGGTTTTTGCCAGTTCAGTTGATCCCAGTTGAATCCTATAGAAGCTGTTAGCACCCTAGACCACTACACTCTTAAAAGAGGGTTCTTTGAGGGTTTGTTAGCAAAGAAAATGGTTCTATATAGAACCATAAACACTCAAAGAAACCTTCGCATGATTAAAGGGTCCTTTCACCATGAAAGGGTTCTGAAGAATGTGCTATCTTTGAAAAAGGTTCTGTATAGCACCAAAAATGTTTCTTCTATTGCTATGATGTGAAGGTTGTAAAAATAGAAGAAACCTTTTGGATGCTATACAGAACCCTTTTTTAAAAAAGCACTATGTAGATGGAGCACATTCTCCATCAGTCTGAAGAAAGTTTTCAGGATGCAAAGAAACTTTTAATCATGTGTTCTTTGAATGTTAATTTTATTTACTAAAGAACCCTTTCATGATACTAAGAAACTTTTAATAATGCAAAGCGTTCTCTAAATGTTCTACAAAGAACCATTATCTTTCCTAAAGAACCTTTGAAAAACCATCATTTTTAATGATGTTGGATCCTTCATTGCCATGGAAAAAAAGGACGCGTTTCTATGCCGCATACGAAGGAGCTTTCGAAATGGGACAGTCTAGTCGCGCCGCTGTGACACAGTCAGCCTTCAAATGCAGCCTCCGAAGGAGCCCCTGAATTGGGATGCAGCAGTTGGAACAGCTGGAGCTTAATGTGTTACCTGCAGAGAAAAAACTGGCAAGGCCCACATTAAGATGTCACATCAGGCCCTACTTCCAGTATCGTTTAGTACTCTGTCACTAAACTTATAAGCGGCTTGGACGTGTCAGCTGGAGGGCTTTTATCATGAAGCTCCAGATCTGAGTCTTGTTCCTGCAGATCCACAAAAGGTGTTGACTGTGTCTCTGTGCTAAGAATACATTGTTCCCTTTAATCCTGTTACTGACACCCCATATCGTACTGATCCACTGCTTGTATTGCTCAGCCTGCTGGGATTTCCACTGTGTCTGCCGATGTCCCTGAGATGTTTCCTCTGTGAACTTCACAGCATGGCCGTATTTACCTAAATAGACTGCTAGATATATAATTTAATGCACTGTTGAGGTTCAGATATAGACTTACTGTTGATGTAATATTGTTTGGTTAGATTAAGCTATAAAGCATCTACTGGGAACACCAAGCATGCATGCAAAAGTGTATCTTGCTTGTGTCTATTTAATTCAAGAGTATTGTGGAAGTTCTTAACCCTCCAGTGCATTAGAAGAGAATTTTTTAAAATGTTTAATTTGTCTTTCTTGCATAAATGGACCTGATTATTAAATAATAAAAAAAAATTAAAAACTAATATGTGCAAGGGTTCTTTTAGGGTATGTTGCCTTGAGGCAACATTGTGTGACAATGAGTAGAAATAATATAAAACCACGTGCTTGTGACTGGCTAAATCCATTCAACTGTCACACAATGTTGCTTCTAGGCAACAAACATATTTCTGCTTGTTGTTGTCTTAAACACGTACAATGTTATTGTAAAGTAAGAAAAATGAATTTGTTGCCCTGAGGCAACGTTGTGCAGTAGAGGGTTATATCTTCATTCAACTTCATTCAATGTTTCTTTATTAGGAGTCCAAGCACCGAATGTTAAAGGGAAACAGATTTTTAAAAAATTCTGCATGATTAAATGATTAAGATGTAAACAAAAATAGTGGTTTGGTGTGAAACGCTCTGTTCTAGAGAAACTTACCAGTCAGAACTGTTCACAGTGGTGGTGATAGGAACCAGACGTCCACCTCTAAAAGCTCCCTCACAGAAAGTTACTACATGAAATGGTTATAAATTCACTGCCTGATGACTGAGACACTGATTTATGATAGTTTTGAGATCAGATTTTGGTCTAAAATGTATTTTTAGTGTACATTCAAGGTGGAGGGATACACAGAGAGTGTTCTAAGGCAAAATAGTACCCGAAAAAAAGTATTTTATTTAGATTTATCACTATTTTCCATCATCAACATTCCATATTAACTCAGAAGACTCGTGTAGGTTCACTGGTGGTTCTGGATAGTAAATAAAATGTCTATATCTGTGTTGTAGTCATGGCGACCCCTGGTTCCTATCACCACCACTGTAAAGACATCTGATCCATTTCACACCAAACCACTCTGAATCTCTCTGTTTACACCTCACACACTGCAGTTATGCAGAAATGTTTAAAAATTGGTGGAAGCCTTGAGTTTAGACAGTAGATTAATTTTGCTGATGATCTTTTGTTCTATCTGTGAATCTTATTGTTGCTTTAAATGTTTGGAAGTCGTTTTTTGATTGTAGAGATGAAAAGCCAACACTTATTCACCATCTCTGGGTAAAAAAAGGTCTTCGTTTGGCTCATATCCTCCAGCACAGAGAGCTGGACCACCACCGTCTGTATGTCCTCAGCCTTTTGTGCTGCCTGGGAGGATTTTTTTCAATGGGAACTGAAATGAAACGTTTGCCGACGGCTGAGCATTGTCTTGGGCGAGTATCACTTGTCCGTCCAGAGCGGCGGCGCACACAGACACAGTTTTTTCGGAATCGTTCAATAGACGTATTTGCGTGGACATTGACCGGAGTCAATTGCCTGTCAAATGCTATGCGCGATTAGGCAACGGTGACCACAGCGAGGCTAATACGGGGAGCCCCCCATAGAGCCGGACAGAGGGCCTCTCGCTCACATACACGCTGCTTTCATCTCGGCGCACAGTTCAATGTTAACGTCCAGCGGTGTCCAGCCCGGCACAAGCCCCGCCCCCTTTTCTCACCCTCATCTCCTCTTGTGCTGTCCAGCTGGTTGTGACCCCTGACCTTTAGACCCTCACTCCTGACCCCTGCACCCGTTCCCACGCCACGCCCTTTTGTGTGGACCTCACCATGGCAACGCCTCGACCACTGCTGCCACGGTAACAGATGGACAGAGCCCTGGAAATAACTTCATTCAGCCGAGCCGCGGACAATCTGCCCCCCAGGACCCCCCTCAGTAACACTCACTCCAACTCACGCTCACTCGCGCTCATTCCAGAGCAGCCTGATAAAGTCATTACCATCACGCTCCCAAATTCACCTTGACATAGACATAACCATAAACCTGAATGCTGCAAAGGCAGGTTATAACCACACTGGGATGAATGTGTCACCAAAATCCACCTTCAGTGCTGTGGCTGTAGACAGATTTCTAAACTGAACAAGCACAAAATTCTGAGCAGATACTGTTTTCAAAATAAAGAATAAAATACAAAACACAAAAACATGTTTGTATCAGCCAACAGCTCCAAAATAGTATAATAAAAAACTTCTTAAATTGTAATAGAAGTTAATGGAACAAGATATTTCAAGTAATTTTTGGACCATGTCTGTTGGTCCATTTGTCATTAATTTTTTACACAGTGTAAAGGGTAACTGGAGGTCTCAAACTATGCAAAAGTGTAAAGACAAAAATGGAAATAAACGTTTTGCCGCAACAGCAAAAATATTCGTCACTGCCTTGCAGAGAATTTTGGATGAAAAATGTTCTCAATATTTAAATAAATAAATATATAAATAAATAAAAAGTATGAAAAAAAGTGCGTACACAAAAACATCAATACGTTCCGACAATCGCAGTTGTCGGAAGAAAACCTCATATCTCTAAAATGGTAACTTTACAAGAGAAGGAAAAATGTACTTTACTTTTAATGTAAGTCAATGGAACCAGACCTTTTTCCGAGTAATTTTGGGCTGTTTCTTTTGGTCAATTCATCAAGGAATTTAAATACAACGTAAAGGAAAACAGGCATTTTCAAATCATACCAAAAACTGAAAAACAACAAAAAATTTTGTTCCGACAGCAGCATATTTTTTAAATATTGTCTGGATCAAAATCTATATCAGGAGTAGAAATTTAATATATCTGTAATTACCTTGCAGAGAATTTTGGGCCTCATTCACCTACCGATCTTTAGAAGAAATTTTTCTTAAAACCCATTCACACAGTTTTGACGAAGACTCCATTCACCAGTGTTTTCTTATGTGGTTGTTCTTAGGTAAGAACAGAATCTACACACTCAAGAGCACAGAGGTGAGAACAGTTCTGTGATTTAAGAACACATCATGAATCTGACATAGACATTTCCTTAGAACCTTTCTCAAGAACACACTTAAGAACCTAGGAAGATATTGATAAACGAGGCCCAATTTTTAATATTTAAATAAATACATCCCAATGATTGAAAAGTTCTGTCTGTTTTGTCTATATAAAATTCAGCATCTGGAGATTTTGAGCAGGTCATGTCTTAAGTATGGAAAAAGAAATGATCTCTATATAAAAAAAATAATTTCCAGACCTGTTGTGTTAGTTTATATCAAAACCGGGCGCATCCCTAATTGACTTGCATGGAATTTTGCACACGTAATGTTTTTAAAATCATATTAAAAACACAAAAACTTTAAGAAACTGTTGATTACAGGTCATAAACCTGTTCCTATTGAAGTGAAACAGAGTGTCGGTGTAACTGAAGAGTAGAACAAACAGAGCTGATTGTTTCTTTATTGCTGACACTCAGAGTTTACGGCTGTGAGGAGGGTGAAGTAGAGACACTTCCTCTCCACAGAGAACCACTCTGGCCTCTGACCCTTACAGTGAATAAACATGTAAACACACACACGCTGTAACACAAACACTCTCTCTGTTTAGTCTGAGGCCTGGACTCTCTCTCTACTGTGTGTGTGTGTGTGTGTGTGTGTGTGTGTGTGTGTGTAGTACAACTCAGGCCAACCACTGAACTTCAGGCTCCTCTGAGAGCACCAGCACTGTTCTTAGTTTTTAACTGATTGTGCAGCATTAATTGATTTTTCCCTGTTGTTTACCTGTTTAGATCTGCATCACCAATTCAGTTCAGAGAAATGTTCAGATTGGGTTCCCACACATTTTCTGTAAGATATCCTGGAAGCTTATCATCGTTAGTGAGTATTTAAGTAAGTAAGTGAGTAAATAAGTAAATAAATATACACTGAAAACATCTGACACATTAATTCGAAGAATTAAACATGTCTGTCATTTTCACATGAACCGAAAAACAAAGTTTTGACTTTCAGTTTATTTACTTTTGGAAAAAACTGTGTTCATGTAATGCAGTTGATGTATACAAAAGTTTGGGCACCCCTGGTAAATTATATTAAAAAACGGATAGTTCCGGTTCTAAAATCTGATTGGCTGAGCCGCGTTTGAAGCTGTTGTAAAATTCACAATATAGTCACACCTATGACCACTTCACAACAACTGAACTCTGTATCACTGCTATTTAACTCTAATGCTGATTGCATGGAGTACTGAATGTACTGATGAAGTAAGAACCATTTTTTGTTTAAACTGAGAGGCTGACAGCTTATGTTCTTAACTAGAACCAGGCTGGTCAGCTAGCTAAAATGCTAAAAGATAGCAAACATTATAAAAACGACATCTTTAATGTCACAGGCTTGAATTAAAGAACTCAAGATATGATTCGCTGTAAAATGGTAATAAAGAGTGACACTTGAATGACTTACACACTTCAAATATTAGAATTGCTCCACTTTGCGTTGTGCCTAAGAACACCCTTCCTGTGAAAAAAGTGCAGTATTCACAACCTCGAGTGGCGTATTGCTTAATTATGGCATCCTGCCATTGGCCACACTGCCGTAGAAGCGCAGGAGCGCATAGTGCATTCAGTGTTAAAGTACAGAGAAATAAATACATCCATTGAAAGACGTGAAAGTATTTGTAACATCTTTGTGATTAAACATATTGAAAATCTCCATCACTGACCTGCAGGGGATTCAAACACATAATGTTTTCAATGTTTAAAATAAAAAAAAAACTTTAAAAGAATGTATAAATGCAAAAAATGTATAAATAAAAAAAACGAGTAATAGTTTTTATTAGTTTTGTTAGTTTTTTTATTTCCTTTTTTGTTTTGTTCTTTCACTACAGTTTAACCTTGATTTAAAGAGGCCATTAATAGTTTTAGTTTAATTTTACTCACTTTTAAATATAGTATTGATTCTTAGTATTATTGTACTTTGTCGTACTTTGCCAAAAACTGGGGTGTAATTCCAAATTGTGCAGTGTTGTTTCCTTATGATGAGTTTAGTCAAGCTAAATTAGCATAAGAGTAGACTGTTCTCAGCTAAGTTGCTCAGATACAACTGTATAGTTTAGTCATATTAACCCCTTAAAATCTCAGGCTTATTACATACTAAGGCTTATTATTCAGAAACTATAGAGACTTCAATGCAAACTGGATGAGCTATTCTTAGGTTAAAGAAGTGTATAACAAAACTTTGCCCAATTGAGGGGTCAATGCAGCACATTTTCCCAGTGCATTCTTGCTTCTTACACTTATACTTCGTATTGCCTTCATATATATACTGTACAGACTAAAGACTAAAAGATTTAAGGCTCACTTTCGCATTTATTTGGGTTCATTTGTGGCCTTTACAGAAACTTCTGCTGCTGTTACCACATGAAAATCACTACACGACAACAAAGCAAGCTCTCAGTATCATCCAGAATGGTTTTTGATGTGTTTACGTCCATCTTTAATGGTGCTACTAGATGTTTTAAGAGTTTTGACAGAGCTAGCGCTCACCGCCTGCTAACGCTAGCTTATTTTACTCAAATAAAGATTAGCATGACGTGTTTGAGTTTTGCGCACACTTTCTTGCAAAATCGGTCACAGTTTCTCTGATGATAGCGTCGCCGTGCTGATGACAATGTGTGATTGTGTGTGTAGAGTGTGTGTGTATTTGTGTTGTGTGTGTTTCTCTGTGAAAACGGGACCACTGAGCGCTAATCACTCAAACACTGCCACTCAGCCCGTCACTGAGCTTCTCAATCCCTCTATCCTACATCTGCATCCCTCGCTCTCCTTCTCTACCCCCTCCTTCCCTCGCTCTCTATCCCTCTCTCTTTCCCTCAGCCTCTCTCTCTCTCTCTCTCTCTCTCTCTCTCTCTCTCTCAGTGCATTGTGGTGCAGGAGATTTTCTCCATTGAGGTCCAGTCTCTTAGGAAACCCCAGTGCTGCATGAAATGAGGGAGAGAGAGAGAGAGAGAGATCAAGAGACAGAGAGAGAGAGAGAGAGAGAGAGAGAGAGAGAGGAGGGGGGAGAGAGAGAGGAGGGTAGGGGTGGGGGGAACAAGTGAAAAGAGGGGATACGAAACTGGGGGGACAGAAGGAGAAAGCGTCAGTTAAGCTCGGGCTCGGCCTGAGAGCGGACGCAAAACTGGCCCATCCCAAAGAATGAAGAGGAACGAGGGAAGGCCTGTGGAGGAGGACAAGAAAAAGAAGAGGAGGAAGAGGAAGTAAGAACAAGTGCTGAAGGAACTCAACAGTATTTTGTGATATTTTTGTGCTGTAACCTTCGTTTTACAGACCTTCAAACTACAACTTTTTCAAGGAGTTTTGGGATGCAGAGCGTAACAAAGCTCCTCTGGGGGCTCTACTGAAGGCAAACCCTCAAACACTTCCTGCTGTTGTTTCTGTAACACATTTTGTGTCATTATTCAATCTGTTTTATCATATTTTTGCTAAAAGTAACATCTTTAAATGTGCTTTATGGAACAGGGGTTAAAAATTATTATCTTGTCATTATGTAATGAATTTTAGCTAATTCATTTTTAACTACTAATTTTCCAGTATCTAAAAAATAACTACTTTAAATTACTCAATAACTACTAGAAACAACTGCTACTTAAATTTATGAATTAACTAATAAAAATTATTTACTAAATTACGAAATATTTACTGGAAATGATTCAGTGCTACTTACATTTAAACATTAACTAGTAAAAATCATTTAGTAAATACTTTAAATTACTGTAACTACTAGAAAATATTCAGTGCTACTTCCATTTATTCAACTAGTAAAATTTACATGCTAAATATTTTTAATTACTCAGTAACTACTAGAAATGATTCAGTACTACTTCAGTTTATTCATTAACTAATAAAAATTACACACTAAATAATTTAAATTACACATTAACTATGATCAAATATTCGGTAACTACTTAAAACAATTCAGTTACATTAAGTCATGTATTTTTTCTGAAGACTATTAATTACTTACTAAGTACTTAAAATTCTACTGTACTAATATTGAATAATAAATTAATAATAAATGTATGTTATTCACTACTAGAAACTGTTTCGTAACTACTAACTACTAAATTATTTAGTAACACCTATGAATATTTTAGTACTACTTAAAACTATTCAGTAACTATTGTTAATTTTTCTACAACTACTACAATTTATTCAGAAGCTACCATAAATTACTAACTACTTAAAATGACTTAGCAACATGCATTCTACTTAAGTACTACTTAAAATGATTCAGTACTGAGAACCTGATCTGTTCTGTAGTTGTGAGACTGAGGTACTGAAGCTACAGACTCTCAGAGTTTAAGGGGTTAAAAAGTTTTTATTGTTTTTTGGCCTCTTTTTTAATTGTAAACTCTTAAACCACAGTTTCTCAGATTTTTATTTTTCCAGATGTTTTTGTGGACATTGTCTGGGCTCTATTGTGAGTGATCGGTCAGTGAGGCCTGCAGGTCAGAGGCAGTTTGAGGCCAGGGAGTGGACAGAGGGTGGGGGGGCCTGAGGGGAGGGAGCTGGACCACTGAACAGGTGTAAGATAGCAGAGAAAAGAGCTCTCTCTCTCTCGCTCTCTCTCTCTTTAATAGACACCTGCACTCACTTGATTAGTAGGCGTGGCTTCCTGTATCTCAGCTGCCAACGTTTAACTGCAAAATATGAAATCCTGACCAGTGAAATCATCTTAAATGTAGTCAACATATCTGATATTCTCATTATGAGATTTTCATAGAATATTGTAAGATTATTTAACATATTTATATCTGTTTTTAGACATTTTTAGTCATTTAGTTTATTTCAGAATGAGCTGCAGACACTTTTCTCCACGTACAATGACTTGAAATGCATGTAAAATCTAGAAAAAAGTTGGATTATCTTATAATATTCTTACAGCAATCTTATAATGAGAGATTTAAGATGTATACACTAGACTTAAGTAGACTTGCCAACATCAATTTTTAAGGTAATCATTGTTTAACCGGTTAATAGTCTTAATAATGAACACTTCTTACTGACTAGCAGGGATTTGAACAGAGTTGTGTTTTAATTCTAATATCTGGAACAGAGATGCTATGGAAGTGTGTACTAAGTGTGTACTGAAGGTGATCTAAGAGGGTAAAAAATAATTTTATGATCTGACTCTAGCAAGTGGGTTCAGTTTTATGTAATTATGTAGCTTTTTTGAATGTCACAAATATCCAAAGTTCAGTGGAACATATGATGACAGTCAGGTCAAAGCCTGTCAGGTCAGCTGTGAGAACACTTCATGAAAACTGCACCAATAGAAACAGTCCAGAATGACTTGAATGTCTTAGATTTAAAATTAATCAATTTAAATTAAGTTCAGAACAGTTTTTTTTCTTCTAAAAACTGATCATATTGGAGATCATAACAGTCATATATACTGGAGAGATGATTCGTTCTTCTGTCCTCTGCTAACTGTTGTTTAAGTTTCAGTCTCTTGTCTTTCTTTCCTCAGTCTGTTCGGTTCTCAAATCAGCAGCTAAATCACTCGCGACTGGACGAAAACAAAAAGGTGGTTGTAAAGCAGCGCTTAACTATTTAGATCCTGGAGCTGGTGTGATGTATGTGAGGTCTATTGTATGTGAGCTGTATTAGTGGTGCTGTGTTTGATCTTTAAGGCCGTGTGGATCCTATTGTACTGACCCCTCACTGCTGCTGACCGCTGAGTGAGTTATAGAGCTCAGAGTAACTCACAATACAGCCCAGACTCCCTCTCACTGGCTTTACTCTGCTCTTTTCCTCTTCTCTTCTTGTTTTTTCTCTTTCCATCTCTCTTCTTCTCTTCTTCTCTCAACGCTTCTTCCTTTCTTTTTTCTTGTCTCCATCTTTCCCGTTCTCCCCTTCCTCTTTTCTCTTGTTTGTTCTCCTTTCTTTTCTCATCTCCCTTTGTTCTCCCCTTTGATTTCTCCTCTAGACTCATATAGTCTCTTCCCTTTTTTATGTCGTCCTCTCTTCTATGTCCTGTTTCTTCTCTTTTCGTCTTTTTTTGTTTGTTGGTCTCTTCTTCTCTCATCTCTTTATTTCTCCTCTTTAATTTCTCTTTTCTCATTTTGCTTCTTTTCTCTCCTATTTTCTTCCTCTCTTCTCTAATCTCTTCTCTTCTCCTTTCCTGTTTTCTTCTCTCCTGTCTTCTCTACTCTTCTCCACTCTCCTCATTTCTGTTCTCTCGTGTTCTTTTCTTTTCTCCTCATGTCTTCTGTCTCCTCTTTTCCTCTCCTCCTCATTTCTCCTCTCCTCTCCTGTGTTCTCTTCTCTTTGTCTCTTCTCTCATGTGTTCTTTTCTCCTCATGACTCCTGTCTTCTCTTCTCCTCTCCTCCTCATTTCTCCTTTCTTCTGTTCTGCTCTTCATCCCTGTGTCTGATGGTCTGGTGGTCCGGAGCTGATTGTCCAAACGCAATTCTTGTAGCTGTCTGATATCAGGAGTTGTGGATGGACATCATGCTCCTGACCGTCTGAGCACACCTGCACCTCCTCCAGATAAACGACAGACCCGTCTCCTTCATTCACTTGTCTCCGTCTTTCAGACGTTCAGATTCATCACATCACACTGTTTCAGCTATTCAGAGAGTGAGAGAGAGGGGAGACAGACAGAGAGAGAGAGAAAGAGACAGACAGAGAGAGAGAGAGAGATAGAGAGAGAGAGAGAGAAAACATAGGGCTGAGAAAGAAAAGAAAGTCAAAGAAGAAAGAAAGAGAGAAAGATGAAAAACTTGAAGGAAAGAAACAAAAAGATATAGAGAGAAGAGACAGAAAGAAGAAATGTAAAGGAAAGAAAAGGAAGACAGTGAGAAGAGAACGAGAGAAAGGAATAAAGAGAGAGAGACAGAGATCTGTCAGAGAGGAAGACAGATAAAGAGAAAGAGAATGAAAAAATAAAAGAAAGTCAAAGAAGAAGGAAAGAAAAAAAGAAAGAAAGAAAGAAAGATGAGAAATGCAAAGGAAAGAAAAAGGAAAGAGAGACATAGAGATATAAAGACAGAGAGAGAGAGAGAGGACAGACAGAGAGAAAGAAAGAGAGCGAGAAAGAAAAGAAAGAAGAGAAATGCAAAGGAAAGAAAACAGAAAAGAGAGAGATAGAGAGATAAAGACAGAGAGAGGACAAACAGAGAAAGAAAGAAAGAAAAAGAGAGAAAGAAAAGAAAGTCAAAAGAGAGAGGATGAGTGTGAAGAGAGAGAGGAGAAAGAGAAATTGATAAAGAGAAAGAGAGACAGAGAGAGAGGGTAGAGCTCTAGCAGAGAGAAAAAAGAGAGAAAAAGAAAAGAGTAAAAAAAGAAAGTCAAAAAAGAAAGAAAGCTGAGAAATGTGAAGGAAAGAAAAAGGAGAGAGAGAGAGAGAGAGAGAGAGAGAGGGGGAGAATAAAAGAGTATCTGAATTAGAACATGTTTGTTTTGGGGAGAAGGAAATCACAGCTGAGCCAAACGAAGAAAAGAGAAAAGAGGGAAAGAGAGAGAGAGAATACAAGAGGACGGAAGACAGAGAGAAAAACACAGAGAGAGCAGCAGAGAGAGGAGAGAGATAGGAAAGAGGAAGATAGAAAAGAGAGGATAAAAAAGAAGAAGCAGAGAGAGAGAGAGAGAGAGAGAGAGAGAGAGAGAGTATTAATATGCTAATGGTTGAGCTGAATGTTAAACAGGTTCACTGACCACACTAATCACTGCTCAACACACACACACACACACAGGGGGCTAATCCCCCTCAGTCTCTCTCTCTCTCTCACTCTGTTCTCTCTCTCTCTCTCTCTCTCTCTCTCTCTCTCTCTCTCTCTCTCTGGTATATTTACAGAAGAGATTGAAGACCATCTGCGAGTCTGAAAGGCTGAGAGACTCAGAGCTCTGCTGATCTGCTCTATCTGTATTAAATATATCAGATCAATAAAGTAATAAAGGTATTAATAAAGACGTTTATTGAGTCTCCAGTCATTTCTGCCCGCCTCTCTTCTGTGAATCAGTCTGATCTTTACAGTGACTTTACTGAGGAGCACCTACACGAGCGCTTCATCACAGCTGACACGCTCCTACAGAAACATTTACCACTCAATCTAATAAGCATCAAGTGTAATAAGACCTGCTGAGGTGAAATAACATCAATATGGACTAAATAAGCCTTTATGACTGTATAAAGTCATGCTGGAGTGAGTGTTTATGGATGTTTATGTAGCTGTATGAACGCTGCTCTTCAGTAAAGTGTTACTGGGTTTGTTCCTGTGTGCTGAAGTTCCTCATCTATGGACGGTTCTACAGAGTAAACACAGTGAAGGTACAACATCACTCAAAGTTGAAGGACTCAGTCTAAAGTCCAACTCAGTTATATGTTACATTATAGATGACTGTCATTTTTATTGGTGCCATGGTTTATCATCATTTTACTACTTTATCATTGCTATTATTGTCTATCATAATATATGAGCTATCAGTTTTATTTGTTTGTATTTCTTTGTTTAGTATTTACTTAATCTTATTTGTTTTCATGTTTCCTAATTTTTATTTCTTTTATATAACACATTTTGCTACACTTTTACTGTCATAAACATACCTCTGCTCTCAGAACGAAACCTTGTATCTCCATTTTGTCATTTTTTAGTGTAATTTGTCATTTTTTTAGCATACTTTGAAGATAAATAGATAAATAAATTGATGATAAATGGATCAATAGAAATGACCCAAAATGACTTGGAAAAAAGTCTAGTTCCATTGACTACATTAAAAGTGTTTTTTTGGACATAGAAGGTTTTCTTCCAATATATGTATGTATATATATATATATGTATATATATATATATATATATATATATATATATATATATATACATATATATATATATATATATATATATATATATATATATATATATATATATATATATATATATACACAAACACACACTGATCCTGATCCTGATCAGGCATAACATTATGACTCCTTGTTTCTACACTCCCTGTTCTTCAGTGGTCAGGACCCCCCATGGACCCTCACAGAGCAGGTACTATTTGGGTGGTGGATCATTCTCAGCACTGCAGTAACACTGACTTGGTGGTGGTGTGTTAGTGTGTGTTGTGCTGGTGTGAGTGGATCAGACACAGCAGTGCTGCTGGAGTTTTAACACTGTGTCCACTCACTGTCCACTCTGACACTCCTACCTTGTCAGTCCACCTTGTAGATGTAAAGTCAGAGACGATAGCTCATCTGCTGCTGCACAGTTTGTGTTTGTCATCCTCTAGTCCTTCATCAGTGGTCACAGATCACTGATCCACTCAGACCAGCACAACACACACTAACACACCACCACCACGTCAGTGTTACTGCAGTGCTGAGAATGATCCACCACCCAAATAGTACCTGCTCTGTGAGGGTCCATGAGGGTCCTGACCACTGAAGAACAGGGTAAAAGGGGGCTAACAAAGTATCAGAGAAACAGATGGACTACAGTCTGTAACTGTAGAACTACAAAGTGCTCCTATATAGTAAGTGGAGCTGATAAAATGGACAATGAGCGTAGAAACAAGGAGGTGGTCATAATGTTATACCTGATCAGTGTGTGTATATATATATATATATATATATATATAATATTCAGACCACTAAAACTCAATATTCATAGCTCCTCTAAGCAGCTGGCTGAACATCTCAACACTATAAAAGTAATCAAAGAGCTTCCAGCTCACACTTTCCACTGTGTTAACGTCATTAAGAAAGAAGGAAGTCAAAGCAAGATCTGGAAAACCAAGCAAACTCTCAGGTAGAACTGCTGGTTAGAAAGGCAAAGTATATAATTACTCTTACTTGTCTTAAAGTTTCCTATTTTGTATTTGTTGTGTGTGTTTTAATAACATATCTTTTGGTTTTATTTATTTTCTTTGCTATACTTTTACTGCCATAAATACATAATGTGTTGACTCTTCTCAGTCCCTTGTGTTGCTGTACAATGCTTGACTACACTGTAAATAAGCGTCACCCATAATGTCCATCCATCCATCCATCATCTAAACCGCTTATCCTTCTGGGTCGCGGTGGGGTGCTGGAGCCTATCCCAGCTGTCATCGGGCGGAAGGCAGGATACACCCTGGACAGGTCGCCAGTCCATTGCAGGGCAGACAAACAGACATATACATCCACACACACACTCACACCTAGGGGCAATTTAGCATGTCCAATCAGCCTGACTGCATGTTTTTGGACTGTGGGAGGAAACCGGAGCACCCAGAGGAAACCCACGCAGACACGGGGAGAACAGGCAAACTCCACACAGAAACGACCCTGGTCACCCGGCCGGGAATCGAACCCAGGCCATTCTTGCTGTGAGGCGACAGCGCTACCCACTGCGCCACCGTGCCGCCTTAACACCCATAATGTACAATGTTCAAATACAAGCTGATTGACTGATTGATTGAAGTACAAATGCCTTTTCAACTCTGACTCTAAACCCATTCAGTAAAATTATATTATAAAATTATATCTTACATTATTGCAAACAGTCAAAGAATAACACAGTGATTTGTATTAAAAACACTGTAAAAGCTGGACGTCTCTGAACTTTAGTCGGGTTATGCATCTACACACCCTACCAGTCAGAGGTTTGTATGTTTTTCAGTTTTCTTCACGACAGTTATCAGCCCAAAATTGGCCCATGAAGCCCACCAAAGTATTCCTAATCCCACCCGCTTATTACACTTTTACTACTATTTTCTTTATACAAATATATAACACTAGTCGTCCCTCTCAGCCCCCTTAGATTACAGTCAGAGAAATGTATCATTTAATGAAGAACAGAAATACAGACATTATATAAAACCACCTCAACAAACAGCTTATTTAAAACTAAGCTTATTTATTTGTTCTAGTTGGTAATAAAATTGTCTTTTTCATTCTTCTTTTTGTTTAAATGTTGACGAGTTTTCATGTTTTATTCTTATTTTTTGTCATTTGCTTTATAATCAATGTACTCATTTTTTCCTATGTTGCAATTACTTTTTTGAAACTATCATGTATTCTTATTATTTCAATTTCTGTAGCTTCTTCTTTGCATCAAAGGATCTATTTAATAAAAGATTATCTTCATTATTTCTTGTAAAAAGCGATAGATTACATTATTTCCCTTGAACTGTATATGGTAACATTACGTATTCTAAGCTATTTGATTTAAATGACCTATAAATGGTTTATTTTGTGTAATAATTACATATTACAGTGATTTCTCTATAGCGCTGCCTGCAGTACCGCCGCTGGCCGCCAGCAGCCGCTAATGTGCAGAACTCAGCCGAGCGCTACAGGAAGTCTGGGGAAGTCTGGAGGAGGTAACATCCGGAGAAACGGGGCAAGTTGCAACAAAAATATCAACAATAATCAGATTTGATCGATTTGAATGTTCTGGATTAAATTCACCGGAAACGCGGATCCAGCGGCGCTGCAGCGGGCTGGAGATGAAGCTCCGTGAGGAGAGGAAGGTGCAGTGAAGCTGCTGCGTTTCACAGAGGAAGAAGGAGAAGAAGAAGAAGAGGATCTCAGAGACCCCAAACAGAATCAGAGCTGAACTGAGAACTCTAACACCTCCAACACCTGGAAACACGGTAACCAGCAGAGTTACACACGGAATCAGACTGGAATCAGACCAACACACCACAACAACACAACAGAGCAGTCAGACAGCAGAGACACCAGCAGCAGAACTGGACTAGAACTGGACCTGACCTGCTGTTCTACTGCTGTTCTACTGTTACTGCGTCTGATTGATTTATTGTTCAAGGTGTTGTTGGTGTCATTAAGCCTGGCTGATGATTTATTGACGGTGTTGTTGGTGTCATTAAGCCTGGCTGATTGATTTATTGACGGTGTTGTTGGTGTCACTAAGCCTGGCTGATTGATTTATTGACGTGTTGTTGGTGTCACTAAGCCTGGCTGATTGATTTATTGACGGTGTTGTTGGTGTCACTAAGCCTGGCTGATTGAGTTATTGACGGTGTTGTTGGTGTCATTAAGCCTGGCTGATTGATTTATTGACGGTGTTGTTGGTGTCACTAAGCCTGGCTGATTGATTTATTGACGGTGTTGTTGGTGTCACTAAGCCTGGCTGATTGATTTATTGACGGTGTTGTTGGTGTCATTAAGCCTGGCTGATTGATTTATTGACGGTGTTGTTGGTGTCATTAAGCCTGGCTGATTGATTTATTGACGGTGTTGTTGGTGTCATTAAGCCTGGCTGATTGATTTATTGACGGTGTTGTTGGTGTCACTAAGCCTGGCTGATTGATTTATTGACGGTGTTGTTGGTGTCACTAAGCCTGGCTGATTGATTTATTGACGGTGTTGTTGGTGTCACTAAGCCTGGCTGATTGATTTATTGACGGTGTTGTTGGTGTCACTAAGCCTGGCTGATTGATTTATTGACGGTGTTGTTGGTGTCACTAAGCCTGGCTGATTGAGTTATTGACGGTGTTGTTGGTGTCACTAAGCCTGGCTGATTGAGTTATTGACGGTGTTGTTGGTGTCACTAAGCCTGGCTGATTGATTTATTGACGGTGTTGTTGGTGTCACTAAGCCTGGCTGATTGAGTTATTGACGGTGTTGTTGGTGTCACTAAGCCTGGCTGATTGATTTATTGACGGTGTTGTTGGTGTCACTAAGCCTGGCTGATTGATTTATTGACGGTGTTGTTGGTGTCACTAAGCCTGGCTGATTGAGTTATTGACGGTGTTGTTGGTGTCATTAAGCCTGGCTGATTGATTTATGACGGTGTTGTTGGTGTCACTAAGCCTGGCTGATTGAGTTATTGACGGTGTTGTTGGTGTCACTAAGCCTGGCTGATTGATTTATTGACGGTGTTGTTGGTGTCATTAAGCCTGGCTGATTGATTTATTGACGGTGTTGTTGGGGTCATTAAGCCTGGCTGATCGATTTATTGACAGTATTATTGTTGTCATTAAGCCTGGCTGACTGATTTAGATTGATAGTGATAGAAACTGTAAGAGTTTTAACCAGACTCTGCTCTGTGTTGTTTCAGGCTATGATGGCGAATCCGCTCAGTGTACAGATGCCCAGTAAGTCGTGGGAACTGAGTCTGTATGAGCTGCACCGAACTCCACAGGTACCACAGCTCCCCATGTACTCATACACCCCCCCCTCCCTCCCTTATACAGATATAAACTCTCTTATCCACATCCAAACCTCCTCGTACACATATAAATTCCATTGACTTACATTAAGAGTAAAGTAGTTTTTTTTCCTTCTCCTGTAAAGTTACCATTTTGGAGGTTTTCTTCCGACAGCAGCGATATGCAAACTCCTCTTATACGCATATAAACCCCCCTTATACCCATGACCGCAATTTCACAATTTCAGTATATCAGCAGTGTCACAACAAAACCTCATATCTCTGAAAAGGCAACACGATTTTTGTGCCTAATAATTCTTAACCATATCTATTGATCCATTCATCATTACATTTGATTAATTTATTAAAATTGAGTTCAAATGAGTAAAAAATGACAAAATGGAGACATGAGGTTGAAGTGCAACAACAACTATATAATTAATAAAGCCTAATAAGCCCCTTAAGTCTCAGCTTAGTATGCCTTGTCCTGCCCCAGAGATGGAAATTCCACCAAATTTTCAAGAAATGCAACATAATCAAATAGTTGAGATGTAAACAGAGCGGTTCAGAGTGGTTCAGAGCGGTTCAGAGTGGTTCAGAGCGGTTCAGAGTTGTTCAGAGTGGTTTGGTGTGAAACGCTCTGTTCTAGAGACACTTACAGAGTCAGAACTGTTCACAGTGGTGGTGATAGGAACCAGACGTCCACCTCTAAAAGCTCCCTCATTACATGAAATTATGACTGATACCAGCACAGTGCCACATTAAAATTGAATTCATAATGTTTGTTTTTAATAATAATAATATTAAATATTATATTATTAATATTAATATTATTATTATTATTAGTAGTAGTAGTAGTAGTATTTTTAATAATAATTATTATTATTAATAATTAGTAATAGTTATTACTATTAATAATAGTACTAATAATAATAATTCTTATTGTTGTTTTGTTGTTGTTGTTGTTATTATCGTTATTATTATTATTATTATTATTATTATAGTGGTAATCCTCGAACAATATGAAATAAAAAAGAATTCCATAAAATAATAAAAAGCACATTTTCCACCATAAGATAATCTGTGGCGACGATATTTCAATAAGTGTTAATAGTGAGTCTGTGCTGCAGTAACAGCATCTACTCTTCTGGGCAGGCTTTAGACTAGATGTTGAACATTGTTGTGAGGATTTGATTGAGCATTAGTGAGGTCAGGTACTGATGTTGGATGGTCAGTTCTGGATCAATGATCATCCCAAAGGTATTGGATGGAGCTCCATCACTCTAGAGAACACAGTTCCACTGCTCCACAGCCCAATGCTGGGGGGCTTTATACCCCTCTAGTCCACACTTGGCATTGGACATGGTTGACCTTAGGCTCCCATTCTACTGGTCAGT
Source organism: Colossoma macropomum (assembly GCF_904425465.1). Taxonomy (NCBI): domain Eukaryota; kingdom Metazoa; phylum Chordata; class Actinopteri; order Characiformes; family Serrasalmidae; genus Colossoma; species Colossoma macropomum. The sequence continues at coordinate 71,000 of NW_023495066.1, read as the reverse complement.
GCTTTTCTATGAGGATTATACAAGCTGTGAGTACTAAACAGACACTTAATAGACCCACATTTAAGCGCTAGAATGTAACTGCTGCTCAATTTAAGATGAAACAGAACATTTTTTGGCACAGGTCCTTACTAAGAATGTAAAGAATGTAGTAATGTAATGAATTCTTTATTTAGAAGAACTTGGATCATTTTGGATGTATATGAATTAAATAAGAGTTGGTGTTGTTGTTCCCGGGTCTGCAGGAGGCGATTGTGGACAGCACAGAGATTGCCGTGTCTCCCAGGAGCCTCCACAGTGAGCTGATGTGTCCCATCTGCCTGGACATGCTGAAGAACACTATGACCACCAAAGAGTGCCTCCACCGCTTCTGCTCTGAGTGCATCATCACTGCGCTCAGATCAGGGTGAGCATTAAACAAACACACCCTCACGTACACTTACAGTTGAATACAAAGGTTTGGGCGCCCCTGGTCAACTTACATCTTTATTGACTTTCTCACTGAAAATAAGTTAACACATCCTCTACAGCAGTGGTTCTCAGATCGGTCCTCAGGGACCCCCAGACCCTCCAGTAGAGGGACAGGGCAAAAATGTGGACTATCTGGCAGGCCTCTGAGGACGGGTTTGAGATCAACTGCTCAACAGGAAAAAAAACATAATATTTCTGCTAATTTTGGGGTAATATTGGGAATAACATAGAAAGTTGGGCTAATATATTTGGGAAAAATTAAAACACAAGATATAAAATGTGCCGTAACTTTTGCACTGGCCACAATTTTTGATTTTTTCCAATATGTTAAATTTACATTACCTATCAACTAAACAGTAATTGTGTGTAAATGTAAAAGTGTGTAAATGTACCTACACTTCGGCAAACATCATTAAAACAGTGTGGTTTAACACATTGCTGCCACCTTCAACTAGCTGGTGTGCCACCTACAGTCCACAGTGAGAGTGCATTAAAATCATAGGCTGCGTTTGGCCTGGGAAGTGGACTTTGGACACCCCTGACTTACACTTTGGCCCTTATTTAAATCTGTGTACAGTCAAATCTCATTTCATCATCTATAATACCAACAATAAGGATTTAAATAGAAAATAACAATAATACTAATAATCTGTGCACAGGGCCATCCAGCATAAAGGTGGATCTACTTATTTTACATGCATATTAATATAAACAAATGCTGCAAATATTCCATGTTCCATTTAAAGACATATTACACTGTGCTTTTGTTTTATACTACTGACTCTGCCCACATAATAAACAACACAAAATACGGCTGGTGCAGAAGCATTTCATACACTACAATAATACAGTGTTTAAATCTGTCATTTTAAGAATATAATCACATGACACCGCCACATCATTCTACTGTCTTAAATAGTGTAGGACGTTTGTGTATTTCACATTTTATTCTTTCCAGCGGTTGTAATAAAGTTTGGTCCGTAGGGGGAGCAGTGCATTCACTGCTTGACCTCAAACTCCGCCTACAAGCTCTGCCATTGGCTCACGAGCCACTGAATGTTGTCATTTTATTGGCTCTTTACCAAAACATCTGCATGAATTATGGTGTGCTTCATGTAAATGATATGTAAATGAAATGCTTGTAGGCTGGCACTTGATTTCACGCACTGAAGTTGATTCATCATTTGAGCTCAAATCTCCGTTCATTTCTACATGGTATGAAAGTTTCATGAATTGGACGCATACATCAATAAAAGAGATCAAATCTGCTCTGTTTTACGCAACTTTGATGAATAAACATCACTGTGTGTGGAACACAAACATGAACTAACTGTATATGGTTTATGATATAATATCTGGACACTAAGGCCTGACTGATGTGTGTGGGTGTTGATATTGGTCAATTTGTTGGAATCAGGATATTAAGATTTGTTGGCATCAGTGTAAAAAATCTCACTGATAAAGTCATAATAATGTATTTTTAAAAGTTATAAGGAGCATCCTACTGAATCAATTCAAACTGGGGTCCCATAAAAAAGTATTCAGATCAAAGATATTTATAAGGATTGTTATGATCTATTTAAGCCATTAATAGATATAGTTATAAGCTAAATATATAAAAAACCATCGTTTACAGGGTACATTCTATTGTGCAGTGTCTGTCCCAAACCCTAACCTCAAAATTTACACTTGAAAATAACATTTTTTTTTGCTAAATGTCTATGTTCTAAAGTGAAGTTGGAAGATTTAGATTTACTATGAGTTTATTTTTTTAAATAAAAAGGCTTGCTCTTCCATGTTTTATGACCCTACTAAAACAGAGAGTTTTAATCTGTGGGCGGAGCCTTATTTTAGCCACGCCCTTGCATTTTAGAGCAGGAAGTGAGGCTGCATCCCTGTCCCTCATGGCCACATGGTGAGCAGTTAGATCCCATTGTTTTGAAGTAAATGTGTCCCAAAGTCTGAAAATCAGCAAATATTAACACACATTTTATGCAATTAAATAAACTTTTCAGTGCTTTAATAAAAATATCCTCTCCTCCTTTTTCCTCTCCTCTCCTCCCTCTCTCCTCTGTGCCGCAGTAATAAAGAGTGCCCCACCTGTAGGAAGAAGCTGGTCTCTAAGCGCTCTCTGCGGAGAGACCCAAACTTCGACGCTCTGATTTCCAAGATTTATCCGAGTCGGGACGAGTACGAGGCTCATCAGGACCGCGTTCTGGAGCAGCTGAGCCGACTGCACAACAAAACCGCGCTGAGCTCCAGCATCGAGGAGGGGCTCCGCATGCAGGCCTTACACAAGTACACACACTCACCACAACACAAGCACTAATACACCATAGTGAACACTACACCTGCTGATATTCGCTAATGAGGTACAGTGTGATATTTTTCACTCCAGATACCCTGATCGTGTGGAAATCTAACAGAGGAAGCGGTTAACTGCTGTCGTAAAGTGTCGAGTTCACTGTAGTTTCATTGGTTTTGTAAATCTCAAACTAATTCTGCATTTATGACAGCTCGGAGTTTTCCCACCCAAAGTCTTCTACTTCCCATCTCAAAGCGTTGCTGCAACTTTAGCTCTTTGAGGTTGGAAAAAAAGGATGCTCACAGTAAGCTAGTGCTTGTTTGGCTGCTGTATGCCTGTAAAAAGTTCTTACAGTTGAATTAAAGAGCAGTTTGCATAGTTCTTTATTTATTTTAAATGTTGATTTAGCTCAGCGGTCGGCAACATGCAGCTCTTTTACTGTCCTGTTGTGGCTCCACAGCTGAATCAGATTTGTAGGTAAAAATAAAATAATCCTCCTTTACAGTAAAATAAAGCTCTGCTGATCGTTCAACACAGTTTAACAATAAATGGTCTTAAACTCTGGAGTTAATGTAGAACTGCTGATTCACCCTTTAACCCTGAAGATCAGCGCAGACTGCTGGTCACCATAGCAACACAGGCAACAGTCTCGCCCAGCTAGTAGTTAACAAAACGGCAAAGAGAGAGATTTAAGATGAACATCGATAATTTGGAGACGAATGGACTTATTAGCGTTTATAATCACTCCAGCTGGTTTCCTGATACTGACAAACACTAAAAAGTCATGAAGCTAAAGTTGCTTCTCATTCACCAGCTTCGCATTCAAATTCTCTCATTCCACCTTAAATGGTGTTTGAGGCGCCATAATGTTACTGCTGCACCATTTGAGGTGGAACAGGAAAATTCAAACAAGAAGCTGCAAAACGAGAAGCAACTTCAGCCTCGTAAAAACTTGAGCGTTGAGAGATATTTTACTAGAAACTGTTCCACATATGAGGAAAAGTTTCCTGCTGGAGATGTGAGAAAAGGGGCTACAGCTGAGCTAAAGCTTAAAGCAGAGCAAAGTAAGTCTGCATTTTTGTTTATATTTTTTTATCCTGTACATCAGCACATACTGAGACACATTTACAGTCAAGATGGTGAAATGGACATAGTGTTGTGGCTCCCAAGGTGGTTTGATTTTTGTTGAAAGGACAAAATGGCTCCTAACATTTGGGTTGTGATCCCTGATCTAGGCTATTGTATTTCACCAACAGTATTGTTTCAAAAAATGACACAACTTAAGGAACTTAAGGAATTACTGATTCACAGGACTTTCACATGAATTTTTCCTACTTGGAACTTCCCGGTTCCCACTTGATCATAAACGCAGCATCAGTTTAAGTTCATTATGCATTGTGAGAACCCTAATGTTGCTGTTGTTGGTGTCTTCAGGCCTCAGCGTGTGCGGAAACCTCAGCAGGAGAGCGATAACACCACCTTCAGCGGCGGAGAGGACAACGCTGACTCTCGCTCGCACGTCTCACATGACTCCGCCCCTTCTCACATGAACTCCGCCCCCTCCAGCCACGCCCCAGAGGCCGGGCCCAGTCGCAGTAAGAGGCAGCGAGGGTCCGACGACTCGGAGGCTGAAGGGGAGAGCCGTAGACCCCCAGGCCAGAGCCCCACCTCCGAGATAGAGCTAGTGTTCCACCCACACCCCTTACTGGCCAACACGCAGCACTACAGCCAGACCAGGTCAGAGCAACCTGAGCAGGGTGCGATTGAATGACTGACTCTTTATAATATGTGTGGGCCGGTGTCTCCACTTTTAATAGACAATAAAAGGAAATAAATAAGATGACTTTCTTTGGTTTTACTTTTGTAAAACATTTCTTAAACTAGAAGGACCTAATTTATGAAGGGCTTAGAGAATTTTGAAGTTATAATTAATTATCATCAATTACAATAACATTAAATGTTTACAATGTTATTTGCTAAAATAAAATATGCAGAAAATGTGTTGAAGTGTTAAAACCCAAAATACAAAGTTTTTTTTGTTCTCTAAATTCCACTACAGTGTTAATACTACTTCAGTTACATTTTCATTTGCTGTATTTTTATAAATAATTCTGCATTACAATTACAGAATCAACTGAACTGAATCAAATTCAGATTTCATAGAGCACCGAATGATCTCCTGAAAAACTCAAATCAAAAATCACATAAAAAAATTGTGATATTTGAGATTTTATGATGTATGAATTGTTTACTGAAGAAGTGAATTAAATCTTTATGAAATCTGAGTTTTCACGATTTACTTGTTTTCCAAAGAACTGAGTTAAATCAAACCTCTGTTAAATGTAAGTTTTCATTAATTACTAAATTATTTCCTAAAGCACTGAATTGACAGAATCTTTTGTCAAATTTAAGATTTCATGATTCATTGAATCATTTCCTAAGGAACTGAATTGACTCAATTTATTATTAAATTTGAGATTTCCTGATTTACTGAATAGTCCTAAATAACTGAATTTAATCAAATCTGAGATTTATTTTATTTTTATTTTTATTCAAATCTGAGAAATTTCATGATTTACTGAATCATTTCCACAAGAACCGTTTCAAATTTAAAGTTTGAGAAATTTGAGATTTCACAAGACTTCATGGTCATTTAGAACCTAAAGAACCGAACCGAGTCAAATATTTGTGAAATTATGGTTTTCACTGAATCACTGAATGAGCTCTTTTCTGCTCTGCCTGCTCCTCAGGTATGTGAAGACCACAGCCAACGCTACAGTGGACCATCTGTCCAAGTACCTGGCTCTGCGAATCGCTCTGGAGGAGCAGCAGAGGGACACGCACTCGAATACACAGCGGCCTGCAGAGGGAGAAACAGGAACGAGGGAGGAGGGAGGAGGGAGCAGCCTGCAGAACGTCAGTGAGAAACAGTACACCATCTACATCACTACAGCCGGAGGACAGTTCTCCGTAAGTACGCAGTCTAGCTCTGTTAGAGCGTCTTCCCACTGCACAAAGTACCAGAACATTTAGAACCAGAAAACTGGCCAGCACGGAAGGTTCCAGTTTTCTGTTTTTGGTATGTGGTCAATATTGGTACCAACAGGATCTGTTCAGACAATTCTTTACTCTTCCAGATGAAAACAAAGTCACCAGTTCTTACTTTGAGAGGAGTTTGCTTGAATTTGAGAACCATGAACACTCAAAGAAACCCTTTGCATGATTAAAGGGTTCTTTGCATTATATATATATATATATATATATATATATATATATATATATATAATCTGTGCTAAAGAACCCTTGAAGAACCATCTTTTTAAGAGTATAGTTAGAAAGCTAACATCGTTAGCGTTTGTGCTAGCCTCCACTGAGTGCTTTTGCTGATATTTTCACACCCGACAGAAAAAATTTAAAAATTGGCTTTGACCCCTTGATTTTACACACGTAGACATTTGTGTCTGTTTTTCACACCAGCCAACATGCTAACTAAAGCTAGCAAACAGTTGCTAATTAGCCAATTTAAATGCTTTAGAGTGGCATAAAATGACCAAAATAATAACAATAGCAGTTCTGGGTCAGTTCTTGTTTTGAATGTACCGTGGAAAAACGCCCTCAGATGAGTTCTTCTGCCATCCAGTTATTAATAAAGGCTAAATACTATCATGTATCTTTTACCCTTCAGAGGCTAAAGTTATTACTGACATTTTTCCCATGCAATTATTTAAATTACACTTTGTTTCATAATGAATTACATATGCCTACATAATAAAATTCCACTGGGTTAATTTGGTATTAAATATTAGAAAATTTCTCATTGTTGCTGACTCACTTCAGTTTTTGGGCCATTGTCTTCTTTTATTAAAAACCATACTTTTATGACATCAAACAAATTGCTCTGATACCAAAGAATATTGAAAAATACCAGATTTCAATACCTGAGTACTCTGCTGTCAGCGTTACTACACTGAACTGACTCTGTCTAAAATACTGAACTTACAATTGTGAAATTTTAAAATATATTGTTTAGGAATCAATTTGTATCAAGTATCCTTGGGTTTTTGAAAGGTGCCATATAACACATCACTATCATTGTTGTTGTTGTTATTATTATTATTGATGTTGTTATCATTGGTATCGAAGTCAAGCTGTCAGTATCCACGTATTTTGACTGGTACCCGGTCCTGTTTATGACTGTTTGTCCTTTATGCTTCTTCTCCTGTCTGACAGACGTTGAACGGCTCTCTGACGCTGGAGCTGGTGAATGAGAAGTACTGGAAGGTGAGCAAACCTCTGGAGCTTTACTACGCTCCCACCAAAGAACAGCAGCAGCAGCCACAGAAAACACCGCCGACCGGACCCTCACAGCCATGAAGGACGATAAAACTCCAATCACTGCAGATTCAGTTCACTTCTTGTGTGACTGTGTTGGGCCTGTAGGCTCTAAACCACACCTGTGTCAGACTCCAGTCCTCGCAGGCCAAAGCTCTGCAGACTTCATCACACTGTCTCATTAAACACACCTGATTCAGAGCGTTAGATGAGGGTAAACGCTGATCTCCACAGCACTCTGGCCCAGAAGGTCCCCGGTTTGACATGCCAGGTCTAAAGGAAGGTCGGAGGTTATTCCACAAGGCAGGGTTTTATACGCACACTAATAACTCCAGTGTATGTACTCCTGTTTTTTTATAAAATCTAATAACGTTTTACAGCTTTTTAAAGATTCACATAGTAGAAAACAGTCATTTAAAGGAGTTTTACAGATGTAGAGAAAATATATGCTGAAAGTTTTTTAACAGATCATGGGTTTGTTCATCTGTGAGCACAAAATCAGAGGAAAACAATTGGGCACAATTTGGTTAGTCAGATCATTTAAACCCAAAACTCAGGCCTGTCCAATAAGAGCCGATCTAATAGTGTTTTTTATTTGATAATCCTCACTTTGAAACCCTGCTCTGTGAAACACCTCCCAGATGCGTAAATAACACACACGAGAATTTTATATACAGCGTACGAGAACCTCTGCAGCCACTTCAGATTTCAGATGAAATTTATTGATATCCTGTTTATAAATCACACCTCATGAGAGATTGCTTGGACACAGAACTTTGCATCACTCTTTACTTCTTATTAGATGCACCAGAAAATCACAAAACGAATATGATTCATATGTGGAGTCATAACATATTGTCACCAAAATGATGGTGTTATTATTAAAATAGATTAAAAATGTTTATAAAACACTAAAAAACACAAATCCTTTCATCACAGGTGTTATATTAATAGGAACTTTACTGATAACAAGTCAACTTTAAAAAGTCAACACTCTGTCATTATTTGCACTGATGAGCAACTTAGAAAACCCATGTTTTGTAACCCACCCTGTGTTGTTCTTGTGCTGGTTGATCTATTAAGTCCCATCATCACTTTTTAAAGACGGTAGTCCTACATGGTTTCCATAATCCTTAAAATCTGAAATGATTCGGTTCTCACTGGGTTTTATACCACTGTTCACCATTAAAACCAGCGAACGTCCCATCCTTACTATGAGTAGGTTAGTTCTCCTCACCTTCGTAGGTCAAACTGGTCGTCCGACTGTAAACACCTGCTGTTTGTGCCCCTCTGTTCACTCCTGCCTTGTTTAATACGGCACTTCTGTCCTGTTGCTATTGTACAAATTTTGTAGCATTTAGTACAGATTCTTAATGACCACATATTTATATATGATATTGCTTTGGCAGTTTATGCAGACGATTGATTCAGATTTATATATGTATATGCAAAAAATAAGGTTTAAGATGAATTATGAATTGAGTTTTCTTTGTTTTGAATTAAAAGATCTACCACAAGAACGTTTCCTTCTTCAGCAGTATTTTGTATTCTGTGAAAGTAGTAAAAGTGGGGAAGATACACAGGGCTTCATAATCATCAGCTGGAACTGTGCAGTGTTGTGGGTCAGCAGGAGCAGGACTGTGAGACTCTGGTATAGGTGCTACAACACATTGTGTTGGGTTGAAAAAACTGAAAAAAAGAGACCAGTGTCTACAATCTGAATTACACCGAAAACCCTTCATACTGGCCAACATCCAGAGAAAGTCCCAGGTTAATTAGGTCATTCCTGAAGCCATTACTACCCCAGCTTCTGTATGAAAGGCTGTAACAGGTGAAAAGTTTCTCCATAACTGTGTTTGAGCTGTAATCAGAGTGATTCAGAGTGGTTTGGTGTGAAATGGTTCAGATGTCTTTACAGTGGTGCTGATAGGAACCAGGGGTCACCATGACTACAACACAAATATAGACATTTTATTTACTATCTAGAACCACCAGTGAACCTACACGAGTCTTCTGAGTTTATATGAATGTTGATGATGGAAAATAGTGGAAAATCTGAAATAAGTTTTCTTTGGGGACTATTTTGCCTCACAACGCCCTGCATGTATCCCTCCACCATGAATACATGTGTGTATTTATTTTAGACCAAAATCTTATCAAAACTACCATAACACAGTGTTTCAGTCATCAGGCAGTGAATTCATAACCATTTCATGTAGGAACTTTCTGTGAGGGAGCTTTTAGAGGTGGACGTCTGGTTCCTATCACCACCACTGTGAACAGTTCTGACTCAGTAAGTTTCTCTAGAACAGAGCGTTTCACACCAAACCACCCTGAATGACTGTTTACATCTGAACCACTGGACAGAATTCATGTAGATGGTTCAACAGATGGAGTTTCACCACCAGTCTGCGTATGTAGTAATCAATTCTATGTGTTTGTGAAACAGGCAGTACTGTCAAATTAAGGACATCAGTACCTTAGTATTGAACTGTACTGAACAAATTCGCCACATTATTTTCCAGATATACCTCAGTGAAGTTAATCATTAATGAATTCTGCTGCTTTATACTGAAAGAACGTCTGACGTAGCTTGTTTTGTTCACTGTTATTCCTTCACTTGAAATGACGCCAAAGTGAACCTTACACAATAACGTAGAACTGAACCACACAGAGCATGCATTTCCAGATAAAGCTACTGTTTACTTCTGCATTTCAGTGTAAAGCTAGCAGTGCGTCACACCTAGTAGAACATTTTTAGGCTTTTAAATCCCATTCAGTTCAGCTACAGACATTTAAGAGACCTGTAGATACCCTGAAGAGGCTTCGAGCCAAAGAGCACAAACAAGGACAAAGAGGGGCTTTTTTTTTATGAACAGTGTGATTTTATTGATACCAGGGGAGCAGGGAGGGCGATCACTTCTTCTTGGACACACCGACGGTACGTCCACGACGGCCAGTGGTCTTAGTGTGCTGACCACGCACACGCAGACTAGAAGAGAGAGAAAAAACGTGAATTCAATTAGTCAAGATGCTCACAGTACAAAACACTGTGTTTGGTTAGAGAATCACTGCATTCAGTGTGCAATCAGTACTGCAGGAGCCAATAATGCATTAATTTCAGTGTCTTAGTGTAGTCAGTCAAGAAGCCAAAGGGTTTTAGAGCAGAGAGAACACAAAACAACTGACTACTGAAAAAGAGGAAGTCCATAAAAGCTCATTTTGAATAGTTGTATGTACAGAAACTGGAGCACTAACTGTCTAAAGGGGCCAGTGTCCGAAAACTAAAATCCCTGTTCGGTTGTTTGAACTTTCATTGCAGGAAAACAGATTAAAAATAAATAAAAATGCAAAAATTTGGGCTTGTTAATAAAATGCCATTCTCTGTTACTCCAAAACATGAGTGTGCACAACTGATAGTAGATTTAGTTAATATATTTCTCTGGCAAAAGAACATTCTGGCACATCGTCTACTGAAGAGAAAAAAAGCACAGCTGTAGAAAAGCCAAGTCCTCATCAGCATAGTGATACCCACTAGCTGCAGTTTTAGCTCACCTGAAGTATTCTCTGCTATGACGCTACCTTACCCATTTCCCTCAGCTATGAGAGATGCCAACACCAGTGCCATGACCTGAATCCCCCCCAGTTTAGTCATATCCAATTTCACCTTCTAGTTAGGACTCCCCCAATCACACAATACCACCAGCATCAGGAGGGTGAAGGCAAACACAGGCTTCCTCCGAGACCTGTGAAGCTCCACCACATCTTTTTGAACTGCTGCTCACGCAAAGTCACTGGACAGCCGAATGCGCTCAGAGGAAAACGCCAACCGGCAGATCTAACAGACGCCTGCGCTGACTAGCATCACGCTGAGTGATGGGGGGCCATCCTGCCCACCCAGAGAGTAAGGACAACCGTGCTCTCTTGGACTCCCGGACACGGACGGCTGTAACATCACCTGAGATCTAACGATCTCCTGATGACAGGGCCAAAGCTTAGACGGTTGCGCCACTCAAGAGCCCATCTTTACTGTCTTTTTACATAAATCCGTAAAACTGTGTATGTTTATGTGGGCAAACTCGGACGCAGTGGACCTCACCCAAATTACCGACACCTACAGCACATTTACAAATCAGACGCTGTATTTCTCCCCAGAGTTACGAGAACAACGGATCACAACATGAAACTTTCCATGAGCTGAAATAAAAGATCCTGAATGACTGATAAAGTGAGCTGCTCACCCCCAGAAGTGCCTGAGACCACGGTGGGCCCTGATCTTCTTCAGCCTCTCCAAGTCTTCTCTCAGTTTGTTATCCAGACCGTTGGCCAGGACCTACAACAACACACACCATGAGCACAGGACAGAGCGAGCATGGCTATTTTCAGCTGCGGCTACACATACAGATATTGAACCACATTGAGTTTTGCGAGTCGTTACACCCTTAACCTGCAACTAACCACCGAAAAAGGTGGCGCACTGTGGTAGCTGAAGGTATTAACTCCAGAGCAGTGGTCACCAGCTCTGGTCCTGGAGCTCCACCTTCCTGCAGAGTCCTGTTCCAATTACACTGACACAACTGCTGCGGCTAAATAAACGCAGAAGTCCCTGATTGGCTCCATCAGATTCATCAGTGTTTGATAAGGAGGAGGCAGCATTTTAGATGGAGTCTGGATCTAAACTCTGCAGGAAGAAGCTCTCCCGAAGAAGAGCTGGTTGGTGACCATAGCTCTAGAACAAGGCATGTCCAATCTTATCCACAAAGGGCTGGTGTGGCAGCAGGTGTTCATTCCCAAAAAGCAGGAGATCACCCGATCAGCAGTTTGAAGACTGAAACCAACTGATTAAACATGTGGAATCAGGTAAGCTCCAACTTGTTTTGAGGGAAAACCTGCAGCCACACCAGCCCTTTATGGACTGGACACCTCCCATTTTACTCCCATTTCAGAGTAAAAACCTTTAGCCTGAAAAGCCTGGGATGGTCGTACCTGGCTGTATTTGCCATCCTTAATGTCCTTCTGCCTGTTCAGGAACCAGTCAGGGATTTTGTACTGGCGAGGATTCTGCATAATTGTCACAACCCTCTCAACCTGGAGGAAAAGGAAAAAGAAAGAAAGCATTAAACACCAGTTTTACACAAATTGCCTGACAATGTTTTCCATAACACTGAAAAAAGAAGAGAGGAAGTCGAATACAACCAAACAAATTCCTATGATCACAACTCAACAGTATTAAGTGCATTAAAAAGCTTAATAGGATAAAAAAATGGTTTTTTTGGACAGCAGTACAGGAGTCTTGTGCAACGTGAAAGCAGTTAGCACAATATCCAACACCCCTCCAAATAAATGGTATATAATAACATGCAAGTGTTTATAATGCTGTTACACAGTAATACCAATAACTCAGCCTCCTGTTCAATACTTTAATCACTAGCAAATATGCTCAGGAAAGCCTTGTAGTTTCAGGACAAGTCTGCAGTTTGGTGCCCTTGTTTTTCTGCCTAGCATGAAAACTTAATCTGCCTCCATCACCTTTAAAATGAACCTTTGTTAAATTAGGACACTGATCCAATATGGAACCCTACACCATCCTTCAGATTAACAGAGTATAAGCAAATTCACCAATTTATTAGTGTGGCCACCACCAAAAGGTACAACCTGACCATCTCCTCGGTTTGATACCCTTAATATAAAAAGGATGGTCTAACTACATCCTTAAGGTCTAGAACAGCTTCAATCTTTACATGAAAACACGACACTGATCAGGAAAAAGGTTCCATCTACACCCTGGTAGAAGCATTAACCATATACGGTTAATATGACAGTCTGATTTACTGATGCAGTTCAGCTTAAGTAGTTAAATCCTACTGATCAAACAAAGCTATCAGTGACGTACCTCATCTTCAGTGAGCTCTCCAGCCCTCTTGTTGAGGTCGATGTCTGCCTTCCTCAGGACGACGTGGGCATATCGTCTACCAACACCCTGAACAGGACACACTCAGTCAACAACAAATACAGCTCAAGTAGACACTGACCAAATCAGACATCGTTTCTTCTCTAAATCAAAAACAAGTTTACAGAACTGATCTTTCAGCAGTGACGTCCAGCTCTGGTCCTGGAGAACCACAATCCGGTGCTTTTTCCTGACCAAACACGCCTAATTTAGACTAACTGTTGAGTTATCAGGTTTAGCAGGCGCATCAGAGAAGGCCTCCATCCCTCCAGGACCAGAAGAGGACACCCCGGCTTTAGAAGGACATGCTTTTGTCTGGTGAACGCTCTTCACTCCAGCTCACCTTGATAGCAGTGATGGCGAAGGCGATCTTCCTCCTACCATCGATGTTCGTGTTGAGAACACGAAGAATGTGCTGGAACTTCTCTGGGATCACGAGAGACTGTGAGAAGAAACACAAAAGTGGAAACATCCACAGAGGTGGTTAAACGTCTGCAGCTTCAGGTGAAATTAGACCTCCATCACCCAACATCTGCATCAGACGTACAGTTTTGCCAAATACAATTAGCCAAAACCTGCTCCGCGTCTGAGACCTTTGCATGTCTAGCTTTAGTGAGCGGTGTATCCCTATTTTATCCTTATGGTGATAACTTACATCATGCATCACTTATCTGAGCATCCTGAGAGATCAGCATGTAAAAAACACTGAACTGCATGCTTTAATACCAGATCTTGAGTGCAGCTTGGCCAAACTTAAATAAATCACTGTAATCATAGCATGTAGGAGTTAAAAAACATTGAAAACTATCTTAAACCTCAAATAATGGAGTCTTAAGTTATATTATTGCCATGCTGTCCACTCCTACATGATGCCAACACATGACTTTAGATGACCACCAGGCATCTACATTAGCCCCACAGCTCCAGTGCAAAACTGAAGAGGCGAACTTCACCCAACCAACATGCCTTAGCTACGCTTTAAATAAAGATGAAACCTGTAAATTTTATTTTTGGGTGGACTACTCCTTCAGACAGAGGCTAACGCTAAAGACTTTCAGCTCAGTAACTGTTTAACTGCAGGCTGTGTAGACGTTATGAATACCAGATTAAATTTGACGAAGCTTAAATTCTGATTCTAATTTTCCCGTTCCACCTTAAATGCTGCAGCAGTTACTACAAAGTCTGTGCCAGAGTGCATCTGGTGCCTCATTTAAGGTGGAACGGAAAATTCGAATATGCAGTTGAGTTCAGCGCCGTCCATCTCAGCTACACTGACTCTAAGAGTCACGTACGTGTCTTTTAAAGACTTTATCGCAAACTATCACGATTATTTATCACAGATTTCGCCCGAACAGGTGAAGAAAAGCGCGTTTATCTCTCGGGAACTTGGTGCAGTTCAGCTAAACAGCGACTCACTCAACTAGCACTCGGCTACTTTTACCCTCCTATCTCATTATATCGTGTTTGTTGACTCAAAATACACATCGGTACTACTTTTACAAGATGTCTCCACAACAACAGAGCAGTCAGAGGCGCTGTATGAAGCCCGATGAAGGCGATGTTTGAGGATTTTTGATGTTTATTGTCAGAGTCGCTCTCACACTCACCATCTCGGCGCTGGGTCCGCGGAAAAAGGACAGGACGCAGATCTCGCGAGAACTACGGCGTAATTTGTGCAGGAAGCGATTTCGTCGCCTGTAAATAAAAGTCCTCTAGCTATTACTACATTAATAGTAATCCATGCTAATATGAAAATAAATAATAATTACATCAAAAATTATATTAATATGTATTAAATGTTAATGAAAGTGCTGCAATCAATACGAAAATATCCCTGTTGTCGGTAATTAATTTCTATTAATATTAAAATATCACTTTTATCACATCACTATTGTCTGTGATCTCCTTGACATCCTCTTAATATCACAGTTAAACATCAGTATTAACTGTAATTATTTTTGTAATGATCTTTCTGTGTTGTTTGTATTTTTTATGCTGTTTGTTATGCTGTCTGTGCAAGAAACTAAAAAAATGTAATGTTGATCTAGCAAGTTAATATTTGATGGAAGTTAATAACTTTAAAAATCATGCGAATTACGATGCGTTTCTAGGTTGATAAAGTAGTGTTTTCGCTTCGTTTGTTTAAAATCATACACAAAATATCTCATACATAATTAAAGTGTCTTTTAGATTTAAAACGTGTTATACATAAACATAAACATGGTTTAGTTTAAATGTGCTATATATATATATATATATATATATATATATATATATATATATATATATATATATATATATATATAAATCAACATGATGAAGACACGAAACGTCTCATATGTGTTGTAACCGGGACTGCGGTCTTGGTTTCTCGTCGGACAAGAAATCGTGACGGACTTGTGTGTTGTAGTTTTGATGGTCATTGTAGTTTTTTAGTATCTGTTCGTCGTAATGGCGGAGGATCTGCTCCCCGGCGAGGCCGCTGCTGATATAAACACAGCTGGGGGCTCCGCGACCACCGCTATGGCTTATTTACAGGACGAGGTACATTTTAGAGGCTATTTTTATTTAAAAATGAGGATTTCTGACCGCAGCCGTTCGCTGAGCTGTTAGCAGCTCGGTGCCAAATCAGCTGATCATTTAGTCACAGCCGAGCTTTAATTTAACGTCCTGGCTGAGTGAGACAGCGCATTAATGATGATCTGCAGCTTTATTTCAGCTGAAATCCTGGCTGTGTAACTCTAACAACCATTACAAGACCTGAAGATCTCATTTAGCTAACTTAGCCTGCTGTCTTCTGTTGCCATATCAACACACTAACGGTTAAAATCCCCAGATTAGTAAATAAATCGAAGCACAAATACTTAAAAATGGAAAATGAAGTACAGTAGAGAACGATTTCTGCTTTATTTCTCTCCAGTCCTGATGAAGACCTTCCTCTGTAGTTAAATTAGAGTTGATGGCCTCTTATTTTCCAGCTTCTTGTTCGAATTTTCCCGTTCCACCTTAAATGGTGCAGCGGTTACACTGGGAATGTAACATAGCTACAGAATGTAACTGCTGCACCATTTAAGGTGGAACGGACAAATTCGAACAAGAGGCTGGAGAATCCCAGCTGTGTTGTACAGCGGTACATTAGGGGTGTAACGATACACGTCTTCAGGTTCAATATGGTTTTTGAAGGTAAAGATTCGGTTCAGTTTTTCGATACTTTATATGTTAAAGCTCTCCTCCTTCTTCAGAGCTCTGATTATTAGGTAACGTAAGAGCACGGTATTCCATACACCTGCGGCTTTTCCTGTTTACGTAATAGAAACACTTTCTTGTCACTTATCAACGACACATCTGAGACATGGTCATATGTCCATGAATGGCCACACGGAAGTGGTGGGTGGGGAAACACAGGGATGCGAATGTGAATGGTGTGGGGAAACTTTCACAGCCAGTGAAAATGCATTTTAGCACGTTTTAACGTCATTTTTAGTAATATTAAACAGTGGATCGGCACCATGAAGCACAGTATGTTTAATATCGAGTTGTTAACTTAAGTTCACACCGTCAGCTGAGTTACATTACACCACTGCCTCACTTTACTAGGCTTTTTTCCATGTTCACCTCATTTATTGCACATATTGTTTATATTAATCATTTTTTAAAAAACGTATGATCAGTTAACGTCCATCTTTGCCCAATCAGATTTAATGAAACATAAAACTAAATGCAGGAAAACACTGTATGGAAAACTGCTCTTTCTGTGGAAACCGACGACACAGATGAAGTTTTTCTCTTATTTTTTTAAAAGTACTGACCCAAATATGACCAATCAGAATGCATTTTGGTTGCTATGCAGATTTTGCATTTTGAGTCGAACCAATCATGACGTCCTACGCGACTTCAGATATTTCCGCAAGCGCGAAATGTGCCGGAGTACTGTGCTCTGACGTTATATCGGTTCTCCAGTTGGACGTTTTCAGTTCTGCGCCTGCTGTTCCAAAGCCCAATTATTTGAATGTGGGTGTATCCATGTCATAAGCCCCGCCCCCTGCGTGCCCACTTTGCTCTGATTGGCTGCACCCAGAAGCCCAGTATAGATCAATAACAGTGAGTTCTACTATAGATAGACGCTCTGTAGAGACTGATAACAGTATCGGCCTCTCAGATTTACACTGTTCGTTTGATACTTACTGTCTGTATGTTTGTTGTACAACACTATTGATTATACTGATTCAGTGGATCTGACGGAAAACCTGGATCACATTCCGTCACACAGTGTAGTGACGTCCCCGTTCCCCTGCAGGTCGTGTGTGTTTGACAGGAAAGTGTGACTGTTTTGAAAGAAAAGTTCAAAACACATTAAAACTAAACACAGATTGAGTTCCTGTAAAAGTGCTTTCTGCCTCGTTAACTGACGTCACCATCCTTTCTTCATTCATTGGTCAGAAGCCCGACGCTGACATCGTCCCCGCGCTGAATCTGGGGGATCTGGACATAACCACAGACGAGTTCATACTGGACGAGGTGGACAGTAAGTGCTCTCGTGCTCCGCTCTGTGTGTATTCAGATACATAGATCACTCTATTAATCCCAGAGGGAGATTCTGTTCGACTAGATCTTCAATGAATAAAACAATGCCAGTAACTACACTCTTAAAAAAGATGGTTCTTTTAAGGGTTCTTTAGTAAATAAAATGGTTCCATGAACATTTATAGAACCGTTTGCATGATTAAATAGTTCTTCGGCTGGGTGGAAAATGTGCACAAAAGGGTTCTATACAGCACCAAAAAGGGTTCTTCTATTGTCAAGCTTGTAACTGTAGAAGAACCCTTTTTGGTACGATATAGAACCATATACAGCACATTCTCCATCAATCTATAGAACCATTTCCTCATGAATGAAATAAAAGCATAGGATTTGGACCCTTTAAGCTTACGCTAAGATCCTAATCGTACCAAGACCAGCGAGCTGTGCTGTTTATGTAATCTCATAATATCAGACTAGCAGTTTTAGTCAGACTGATATTTAAAGGGCGTAAACTTTAATCTGTCTATGTTTGTCTCTCTTCAGTCCACATTCAGGCCAACCTGGAGGACGAGCTGGTCAAGGAGGCCCTTAAAACGGTGAGATTTTGGATTATTTTAATATTATTTAGTTTATTAATGGGTCATTTTGGTTGTAGAATATCCGGTTTGGTAGAATATCCAGTTTGAATATCTTTGTCACTTTTATAGGGTGTTGATCTGCGACAGTACTCAAAGCAAGTGGAGGCGGAGCTTCAGCGCATTGAACAGGCGTCAATCAAAGACTGTATCCTTTTCTATGTGTAGATCACAGTATGTCATACAGTGTCCAGCAGGCATGTCAGTCATGCAGTTAGCGCCTTGCTAATTGGTGGGGTATAAGCTTCCACTGCATAGCTACATCAGCCTGTAGCTCCAGGATAAAAACTAAAAAAGCAAACTTCAAACGTGTCTTAGATGATCACCTGCTTTTGGAGTAAGAGTGGAGAAATGGGTGAGTTTGACTTTCTGCTAGACTATCGCTTTAATACGTTTCATAAAGAGGCCTAAAGCAATGATCAGTCACCGTCCCTCCTCGTGATCTAGCCTATCAGTGCTTGAGTAGAGTTGTGATACAGTGAAACTGTGATGCAGTAATGATGTGAGACAGTGCAACCAACTGATACAGTGAAAATGTACCCCAGTGATATGACACAGTGAAACTGTGACACTGTGAAAATATGATACAGTAAAATTGTGATATAGTGAATATATAACAGTGATAATATGATTTAGTATAATTGTGATACAGTGAATATATAACAGTGATAATATGATTTAGTATAATTGTGATACAGTGAATATATAACAGTGATAATATGATACAGTAGAATTGTGATACAGTGAATATATAACAGTGATAATATGATACAGTAGAATTGTGATACAGTGAATATATGACATTGATAATATGACACAGTATATTTATGATACAGTGAACACATGATACAGTATAATTGTGATACAGTGATTACATGATACGGTGAAAATATGAGTGATACAGTGAAATTGTGATACAGTGATTATACAATACAGTGAAAATATGACCTAGTGAAACTGTAATACAATGAAAATTTTATACAGTGGAACTGTAAATGTGATACAGTGATTTTCCAAAGTCCTTGACCAAAACCGGCACAGATATCAAAGAGAGCCAGAACATCGCATCACTGCACAACCAGATCACCGCCTGTGATTCAATACTGGAGGTGAGCTCACACAGTTCAAAACCAGAGACTTCAAAACATCCATAACCTGAACTTCTGACTCTTCTATGCTGTAAAGCTAAAAGAAACATGATTCATATTTTATCAAATGAACAGTTTTAATCACATAACAGTTGATTTTATCGTACTTACCTGCCTTATTACCCCACTTATCTGACAGTCACCTCACTGATCTGACTGTTACCTCACTAACCTGCCTTATTATCCCACTGATCTGACTGTTACCCCACTGATCTGACAGTCACCTCACTTACCTGCCTTGTTACCCCACTTACCTGACTGTTACCTCACTTACCTGCCTTATTACCCCACTGATCTGACTGTTACTCACTTACCCGCCTTATTACCCCACTGATCTGACTGTTACCTCACTTACCTGCCTTATTACCCCACTGATCTGACTGTTACTCACTTACCTGCCTTATTACCCCACTGATCTGACTGTTACTCACTTACCCGCCTTATTACCACACTTATCTGACTGTTACCTCACTTACCTGCCTTATTACCCCACTGATCTGACTGTTACTCACTTACCTGCCTTATTACCCCACTGATCTGACTGTTACTCACTTACCTGCCTTATTACCCCACTGATCTGACTGTTACCTCACTTACCTGCCTTATTACCCCACTTACCCGCCTTATTACCCCACTGATCTGACTGTTACTCACTTACCTGCCTTATTACCCCACTTACCTGCCTTATTACTCCACTTACCCGCCTTATTACCCCACTCAACCGACTGTTACCTCACTTACCTGACTGTTACCTCACTGATCCCTTTTTTTGCCACTATACACCCTTTAACTGCTGCTGTGTGTGTGTGTGTGTGTGTGTGTGTGTGTGTGTGTGTGTGTGTGTGTGTGTGTGCATGAGTGAGTGATGGTAGGAATGCATGTTTTATTTATTTTATTCTTATTTTTATTTGTATTTATTTTTTTATTCACCACATCTAAATGTTTGTCAGATACTGTGCACTGTGAGCTCCTGTAACCAAAGCCGAATTCCTTGTATGTGTAAACAAACCTGGCCAATAATGCTTGATTCTGATTTCATCAAGTCTAATAATTATGTATCACTCAGATTTTGAACTGAGCAGTAAATGATGTTTCATTAGCGCTGAATGTTTCCCTCTCTCTGCTCTTCGTTCGTGTAGCGTATGGAGGAGATGCTGAGCAGTTTCCAGAGTGACCTGTCCTCCATCAGCAGCGAGATCCAGACTCTGCAGCAGCAGTCCGTCAGTATGAGCGTCCGGCTGAAGAACAGACAGGCCGTGCGCAGCCAGCTCAGTCAGCTGGTGGACGAGCTGGTGGTGCCCAGCACCATGATCTCGTAAGATCTGTCTTTAGAGAGAAAGTCTGAGAGTCGCACCCCACACTGCGCTAAAACACCAGTAGCTCACATGTACACAGTTCACCTCAAGTGTAGTCAAACAGACAAGACAGGCTGAGATTTGTGTGGACGCTGTCGGACACGCCGGCCTCTTCTGAGGGGCAGAGCGGTTTTGAGCACAGGGAGGAACCGTTCCAGTGGCAGTCTGGCGCAGAACACTTACAAACCATGCTCAGCACAATTAGCTACCTGTGCTCTTGGCCACAGAACCATTTATGTTGTTATTGCATCACCTCAACAGTGCCTGATTTTAATATATCATTCATAAATGTCAAACCATCAATCTAAATGTTAACCTGAGCTGCTAACAAAGAGAGATGAGCTGGTTAGCATTAGCTTAGCATGCTAATAGGTTTGATTCTAGCAGTTAGCTTATCTAGTGGTCTGCATATCCAAACAGAGTCACACACCACAGTACAGGTTTTATTCTGACTAACTGCTGCTCTGCTGAAGTGTGGGTGATAAAAGCTAATGTCTAAGAGTGCAGAGTGGATTGAAAGGTGTTTCGAGATGCTGGGCTAAGCTAACGCTAGTATACTTAGCAGGCCACAGGTGCCATCCACCACAGTACAGGCTCAGTTCCGGCTAACCGAGGCTTTAATAACATCAGTTTAGAGGATAAAGACTCATCTGAGAGCACACAGTTGACTGGTGTTTGAATGATGGCTGTACATGTTCTGCGGTGTTTATAGTTATTAGCCTGTTAGCTTTCCTGTGTGGATTTTTCTTCAGTATTTCCTGACTCTGATTTACCAGCACAGCAGAAAGCAACAGAAACGTAACCCTCGAGCGCTGGATGGCACAGTGCAGCTGTAGGAGCCAAATGGCTGTACAGAGGAAAAGAGCCCACAGACAGACAGATACTTTATTGATCCTGAAGGAAATTTAGCAGCCAATAGCAGTCACACATCACAGTACAGTAATAATAATAAGGTTGAAACAATATAAATAGAAGAATATTAACAAAAAACCATCTACAGGCATATATACAACTACAAATATGCAATAAGATCTATCCTGAGATGAAAAAGGCAGTGCAATAACAGCACATAATGACAATACTGAATAAATATGTGCAGATATTGGTACTGAAATAAAGTGTCCAGATGTGCGAGACGCGTGGTAGGAGTTACAGAAAGTGCAATATGTACAGTAAGGTGTCAGTTATCGCATCTACAAAAGCACAAACATTTACAAAAGTACAGACAGAACTCAGTATTCAAAATCGGTGCTGCTGCTGTTTTTAGCTAAAGCACAGTGCTAACTGCTGGGGTATAAAGCTGCGTTCGACTGAAGCTCCTAACTCAGAATTTCCCACCTTCAAATAGACAAAATTTAAGGAAACGCCCCTCAATGGGAATCCCACCATGGCACAGTGTTCAAGTCTGAGCTCAACGTATGATGTCATGCCAACACGGCTGCTCCCCCCCAACAGCAATGAAGCACCACTGCTCTACTTTTAAATGAGAGTTGCTTAAAATCAGTTAAAGTAGTGGGTAAAATTTGTAACACTGACCAGGGAGTTCACTGTTTTGAGAAGTTAAATACATCATACACATTAAAGTTATCACTCATATTACTAATGTTGGCTGGCTAGCTTGTAGGAAAGTCTGTCCACACAGTGCCCAGGCTTCTATCTCAAGCTTTCCATTTCATGTGTCAACCTGTGACCGTTCTCCTCCTTTATAATGCCTCTGACGCAGTATAAGCTTCATTATTGGGAAAGTCATGTTCAGAGAAGCTTTGCAGTACAGTGGCCTCTAGTGGCTGAAGTTGGAACTTCATGTGTTAGTGCTTTAGTGTGACTGACTGACTCTTTGTCTATCTGTCTGTTCGTGTCTCTGTCTGTATGTAGAGTAATTCTGGACAGTCCAGTGACGGAGCAGGAGTTTCTGGAGCAGCTGCACGAGCTCAATAATAAGATCAACTTTGCTAAAGAGCTGAGCTTTAGAGAGACTCTGGCCTGCGCAGACATCCAGGACATCGTGGACCGCCTCAAAATAAAGGTGACCAGAATTCACACTCAAATAGTAACAGATATTATTTCAATTTCATAAATTAAAGGGCCCCTACATTTTTGTGTGGTTTTATTTACTAAAATCAGTCATAATTTATTTCTACATGGCTGTTTTCCAACCTTTCTTTATCCCTAACAATTAAACAGGCTGTTTTTGTTGCTGTGCCTTTAAGATATATGTAAATGAGCTCTGTTCTGATTGGCTGTGTCAAAAAACAGTCCAGGCTTAAACACTCCTTATAACTTCAGTTATAGGTGGGTGGAGCTGAACTGCTGTAGACTGATAAGGTGGATATAAATGTAAATGTGATTTTGTGACATCACAAAAATAATGAATGCAAAGCAGGCTGTTTGACAGTTATTTTGAAAAGTAAGAAATTCAGTTTTACATGAAATGAGTCCTTAAAGTAAAAACTTCTAAAAGGTGTAAATAAAAGAAGGAGAAATAAATGAAACATTTGGTTTATTTAGTTTATTGTCCTTTAATGTAGGAGGAAAATCCATTATGATACCTGCCATGTGCCATCAAAATTAAGCGTCACCAGATTTACCACATCACAGTGACTTTAATTGTCCATCATCCATGATAGTGTTGTTATTAATTTGTACTTGCGTCGTCATAGATGAGATAATCTGTGTCTGCTGTACGTTTGATCCACAGGCGGTCAGTAAGATCCGTGAGTTTATCCTGCAGAAGATCTATTCCTTCAGGAAGCCCATGACCAACTACCAAATCCCCCAGAACACACTGCTCAAGTACAGGTATGAACAGACACATCAGCCTCTCATCACTCTGTTAACCTCTTCAGCCTGCAGTGAATTTATAATAAAACCTCCAGCAAACGTTCTTCTCAAGGATTTTCCACAATGCTGCATAGAACAGTTGTGCATATCTGTCATTCACTCTCAGAAATAAAGGTACTAAACTGTCTCTGGGTCAGTGCCCCTCTTCTCACTGGGGTGGAACCCTCTGTGGTCCATCTCAGTGTCTTTAGTCAGGGAACATAACTGAACCATAATCCACTGAAATGATATGTTCTAAGCTGTACTGACTCCACACACCCCGTCTCGTCTCCAGGCTTTTATTTTACTGTTCTGTTTAAAACATTCGGTTATGAAAAGGTACAAATACGAACTTTTCACCTGGAGAAACTTATTTAAGGTTCACAATCAGACCTTAGAACCACTGTTGGAGCTTTGAGGGAACATTTACACTGTTTGTACCTTGATGAAGGAAAACAAATTGAACAAATTGCTCAGTGTTATTCCTTTGTCACCTGCAGGTTCTTCTACCAGTTCCTCTTGGCCAATGAACGGACGGTAGCTAAAGAAATCAGGGACGAGTACGTGGACACCATGAGTAAGATCTACTACAGCTACTTCAAATCCTACAGCAGCCGACTGCTCAAAGTGCAGGTGAGAGACTTTGAGGGCAGTGAGGGGACTTAATATTTGTGTTTATTATTTGCTTATTTACAATTTGTTTTACATATGCTGGATATTAAGGGCTTGAAACAAAAATGAGCCCTTAATATCCGGCATATGTAAAACATAGAATGTTCCCACAATGTTAATGTAATAGCTGTTCTAAAAATAACATTGCACTGTTATTTAAAGCTGCTTTTCCACTGTGTGGTACGGCTCGGCTCGGCCCGACTCGACTCGACTCAGCTTGGCTTGACTCGACCCAACTCGGCTTGACTCAACTCGCTTTTGGTACCAGCCACTCCGTTTTTCTCTGCAGTTATAGCGCCCCCTCAGTGTAGCTGGTCATCATAGTGACGCCAAATGACACTATTGAGATGTGAAGGAGACAAATTGAGTTCAGAAAAGGCTGAAGGCAGCGAGACAAAAGACTGCTGAATAAAACAAGAGAGTTCGGGAAAAACTACATCAGAGTTCAGACGACGAGACGACCTGGTAGCTAACGTAAGCATATCTGTTTAGTGATTGTCTCCAACCAGTCAGCATTCGGTAGTGTTTTTATGTCACCTTTTGCTATCCGCTCACCTCACTTGGAACCTCAACGGAGATGGTTCCAAAAAAGTACCGGGTACCAACTTTTGCCTAATGGAAAATCAGAAAGTCGAGGCGAGTCGAGCCAGTAGTGGAAAATCTCAGACATTTGTTCATGCAAAGCTTTTTGTGCCTCAGCTTTTTAAACACAGTGTTTAAACTTTTGCACAGATCACATTTATGTTTTATTTCTCTTCACTAGTTAAACTCAGTAAATAAGCAGTAATTGTGTATTAAAATGAAAGGAAATGTGTCTCTGTGGAGGACGTGTTCACTTAGTTACACTTAGAACATCAACAACACATGGAATTTCAGCAGAGGTGCAGACTTTTGCATAGGACTCTTTCTTAATGTGTGAATGTGCCTTTTTCAGTATGAAGATGTAGCCGACAAAGATGATCTGATGGGAGTTGAAGACACAGCCAAGAAAGATATCCTTTACTGCTTCTGTGTATTATTTACAGTAGGAGACTTTTCTGGACATGACTTTGTGGTGTACACAGTAAAACATCTTTTTACACTGTAAAAATCCCTGTAAAATCTATGCACTGCTGTGCCACATTTAAAGTCTGCTATTAAAACTATAAATATAATGATTTTACTGAACACTTCAAATACTGAGCTCCACTAGACCCAGTTAAACAGGACTAATTATGCTCTCTTTATAATGAAATGTGCAGATGTTCAGTGTTTTTCAAGTACAGACGATCAACATAACATACATGTCATATGACTAGAGGCACCCAAACATTTGCATATGACTAAAAATGTGACAACGGCAGTGAGAAACTGAGATGAAAAGAGAAGAGCAGAAGTAGCTGTTTTATGTACGCTTTAAACAGTTAACATAACATTGCACTGCTATTTAAACAGACCAGACTAGAATAACAAGCTGTTATTTAAAACACTGAACCGCTTTAG
The DNA here is from genome assembly GCF_904425465.1 of Colossoma macropomum. NCBI lineage: Eukaryota > Metazoa > Chordata > Actinopteri > Characiformes > Serrasalmidae > Colossoma > Colossoma macropomum. The sequence goes on along the minus strand of NW_023495066.1, from coordinate 45,312 downwards.
AACTCGTGGGTCTTGTTCAGACAGGCAGCTCATATCTGATTTTTCGGCATGTCTGATTTGAGTAGGACAGGTTTTCTGGAGTCTGAACAGCTAAAAGCCACATGAAATCAGACTTTTTCCCAACTGGATTCGTACCACATTTGTAAGTCGTTTTATGTCTGATTCAAATAGTTTTTTTAATATTCAGGAAAAGTACAATCAGATCTCGTGTGGTCACACGGGGACGCATTCCAAAGGGTAAATGGAATCCAGCCAAAGTTTATCCAGATACGATCCAGGCACCAAACACATGTTAATGCATATTGAAAACAGGCTTTTTACATACAAACATAGATATATGACACATATATATTTCAATGTTGTCGTTGACATAATTTGAAAATGCCTGTTTTTCTTTACATCGTATGTTAATTTCATGATGAATGGAACAAAAGAAACGGCCCAAAATTACTCGGAAAAAAGTCTGGTTCCATTGACTTACATTAAAAGTAAAGAATGTTTTTTCCTTCTTCTGTAAAGTTACTATTTTGGATATAAGTTTTTCTTCTGACAGCAGTTTAAACACAGAGACTATAAGCTTTTAACAGACTATTAGGTAACACTGTTTTTACTCTATGTTGCAGTTTACAGTGACTGCTTCATTCCAGAATCTGATCTGGAAGCCTGAATATCACTGCTGTGGCCTATAGTTTCTTAGCAGTCTGTTGACCAGGTCGACCTGCACTAAGTTCCTGCTCTGTTCATGCTGTAGTTAATAAACAAGATCATTATATGAGCTAGCGATCCTTGTTAGATTTGCTAGGTTTTAAACCAACCTAGTGAGCTTGTGCGCCATTACTAAGGAAACCGTTGTGGATATGCAAACAAATGCGACTGCAGTCTGACCACACAGATCAGATTCTGGTCTCTTTAAACAGAGCTGAAAATTGAACAGTCGATCTAAAAAGTCAGATATAAGAAAGTTTCCTGCAGTGTAAACAGTCTTACCGATCCTTAACCTCAGAGCAGGTTTCTTCTCTAAGCCCTCTCTGAAGAGCAGGAACACTATCTTCACTCTTGGCCAGCGGGGGGCGGTGCTGAGCCCGGCCGAGCTGGAGGGACCCATCCTCATCCCACATGCTGCTCAGAGAGGAGACTGCAGGGTGAGTAGCGAAGATCACAGCTTCATAGATACTTTACAGCTTTGTCAGCACACTGCACTCCAAACCATGGCTAGAGCTTTAAATCTTACTCGCCATGAGCACAAGTCACAATATCACCATATGGCAAAAATCTATTGCATTAAAAACATACCTGTATTATTGTGAAGATATTATTTCACCTACCCTACACCTCAGCACTCGCAGTTCATTTATTTTAATGTATTTGACGCATAAAAAACAGCTTACAAGGAAAGTTATACAGTTAACTAGTAAGAATCATAGCATAGTCTGTCCATGTGGATTCTGCACGCAGTTATGGGGAGGTTTTTTTTTGTTTGTTTGTTTTAAAATGGTTTGTTCATGGTTGTTTATTTCTCTCTCTCTCTCTCTCTCTCTCTCAGTATCCCTATGAGACTCTGTTCCGCAGTCAGCATTACGCTCTGTTGGATAACGGTTGCCGTGAATACCTCTTCCTGTCTGATTTCTTCATGGTGGCCGGGAATTCAGCGCTGGATCTGTTCAACAGTGTGATGGGCAAAACCCTCAGCATGTTCTTGGTACGATAACTCGCCCCCATCAACAACTACCAACATTTCACTTCACATTTAATTCACAGTAATGTTCATTTAAATCCTCAGAGAACCTCAGTAGGTTAATCCTGCACGTGGGCTCACAATGTACATCTATAAACTATGTGCTGTGAATGACTTTACAATGTTAACTAAATGACCGATGTGTTTAGCTAATATTCTCCTCTCTTGATGTAAACATAATACATGTACGTAACACATGTATGTAAGTAATATCCTCACAAATCACAGGGCCACTCTGAGTTGTCCTGCCAAACAACAAAGCTGTGTTCCCCAGCTGTCTCCGGTTCTGTGTTCAAGGCAGAGAAAATTACCATGAAAAAAACTAACCACCAAGCGAAAGCTAACCTAGCACCTGTCCTAGGGTTTCAGTCACGTGATGTTTCTGTTGTGGCCGCCATATTTGGGACCAAATTTCTGGCTTCGCTGCTCCACACAAATGTAACTAGAGGTGAAAGATGGCTAAAATTACTCTCCTTCCAAAACGTTCCTCAACAGAGTCGATAAAATAGTCTGAGATCCTTACACAGTTTCCCCTGAACTCCTGGTCCCACTTAAACTGGCGGAAACCTACCAAATTTGTGTTTTCCTGACATTTATATTTATCTCATACTCAGCCCCTCTCCCTATTCTGAGAGTCTCTCACAGCATTTAAAGCACAGAAGCCCACCGGCTCTTCACCTGCGGGTGGGTAAAGGACCCCATGGTGTTCATAAAGAGGAGAAAACTCTGATCATATCAGGGTAACGACATCAGCTAATTAACACAGATGTGATCAATGCTGGCCTTTAGATAACTTTAGCTGATGTTATCAGCCGAGAGATGAACAGTCGCCCCCTAACGGAGCTGCAGACAGCCGGTATAACTTCACTCTCTGTTTCTGATTTAAATGAGGTTTGAATGGAGAAACATAAACGTTAAATATCAGACTGAATGTCGTGGGTCGGAAAACGACGTCGTGTTTCGACAGACGTGATTCTGTAAGTTTGCTAGTGCAGTTAGTTCAGAGTTCAGCTCCAGTCCTGAAACCCCTGCACTGCATAACTGTGGTTTCCTGGTTAAAATACCTGATATTGTTAGCTAATTAATCCCTTCTTGAGCTGAACGAGGTGTGAACAGCAGAGAAACACTGAACTGTACAGTGCAGGGGCGAGATCTACACCACCACCTGTATGTAGAGCCAGTTTCACTCATTTCTCTGCTTCACTCATGCTGGTGTTTAGTTCTGATCCAGTGCTGGAGCAGTCTGAGAGCGCTTATCAGAATGTTACCACCGTCACTCACTTTATTAGAAACCCCTCTCTTGTAGCTCCACCCACAATCTTGTGGTGTTTAGACAGTGCAGTGTGGTTATCTGTGGTCATGTATTTAGTTGGCTTGGCTGCTAAGTGGCCCGTACTGTTCCTGAGTACCTCTGCTGAATTTGGTTGCCATTCTTGTTGGAGCCTGCCAACGTATGGGCAGAGCTAGAAATGGTGCAAACCTCTGATTGATCAAACACAGTCATCACAGAATCATCACGCAGTGTTGCTGGAGTCAGATGACCGTTAAAAACACACTAATTAGCCAGACACACTGTCTGTGACTCTCACGGAAAACCACACTCAGAGTAAAAGATAAATCAGAACGTGACGCTCCTCTGTTGTTGATAATGTTTGCGTTCACTGTAAAGTCTAGATTTCTGTAAGAAATCATGTGACCACACAAGCTAAAGACACTCTGGCTACTTTCACTGTACTGTACTGTAATGTAATGCGAACTGGACACAGGTACTTGTCCATGGTATTAATAGATCTGAGTTCAGGTTTATAACCGTACCATATCTGGACAACAGCTGCCCTGTAGTTTGAAACTGAGCAGTGATGAATGGAGTAGAGAAGGCTGATAAACTGTGCAGCAACAGATGGACTGCAGTCTGTAACTGTACACCTACCCAGTGGAGATATGAGAGAGGTGAAGCACATAAAGTAGAATGAAATGTACTTGTTTCTAATAAAGTGGCCAGTTAGTGGAAGTACAAAGGAGTTGTTTCTAATAAAGTGGCCAGTGAGCGGAAGCACGAGTTAGGTGTTTCTAATAAAGTGGCCATTTAGTGGAAGCACAATGTAGGTGTTTCTAATAAAGCGGCCAGTTAGTGGAAGCACAATGTAGGTGTTTCTAATAAAGTGGCCAGTGAGTGGAAGCATGAGTTAGGTGTTTCTAATAAAGTGGCCAGTTAGTGGAAGCACAATGTAGGTGTTTCTAATAAAGTGGCCAGTTAGTGGAAGCACAATGTAGGTGTTTCTAATAAAGTGGCCAGTGAGTGGAAGCATGAGTTAGGTGTTTCTAATAAAGTGGCCAGTTAGTGGAAGCACAATGTAGGTGTTTCTAATAAAGTGGCCAGTTAGTGGAAGCACAATGTAGGTGTTTCTAATAAAGTGGCCAGTGAGTGGAAGCATGAGTTAGGTGTTTCTAATAAAGTGGCCAGTTAGTGGAAGCACAATGTAGGTGTTTCTGATAAAGTGGCCAGTGGGTGTAAAAGTGACCAGTTGTATTTTTTTTCTGTGTATAAACTGACCAGCAGGTGGCACAATTTAACCAAAAATAAATGTAGCTTCCAAAGACTTTCAAATGTGTTTCGTGCAACTGATGAACTGAAGTTTTGTAGTTTTATAAGATTACTCTGTTTAAGGTATTATGAACAGCATAATAGTTGGTACTGTATGTAATCTCTCTCTCTCTCTCTCTCTCTCTCTCTCTCTCTCTCTCTCTCTCTCTCTCTGTAGAAGAACATGTCGACCTATGTATCTGACTGCTATGACAGCATTGCTATTTTTCTGTGTATCCACATCATCCTTCGCTTCAAAGCCATTACAGCCAAGAGGAACATCCCCGCTCTCGACAAGTGTGTAACACACACACACACACACACACACACAAAATGTGTAGTCATACATGTCTTATATGTATTATATAACCTTAAGATAGTGTATTTCACACATACATGAACACCTATATGCCCATTCACGTTACATGTGTAATACGTTTAATATTAGTATGGCTAGTATGCATTTTATATATATATATATATATATATATATATATATTACACATGTAACGTGAATGGGCATATAGGTGTTCATGTATGTGTGAAATATATATATATATATAGTGTGTGTGTGTGTGCATATGTAATAGTTTATCCCATTTGCATTATGTATACATATACACACACATACACACACAAAATATGTTCCATATGTATTACATACCAAACTACCCATGTGTAATAATATACCCCATATATATTGCATATGCAAAAAGAACTTGTATGTAATAACAATATGTTCCTTATGTATTATTTGCATGGTGATTGGTTCTCCAGATTGATGGAGAATGTGTTGTATATGGTTCTGTCCACAACCTTTTCAAAACTATACAGCCCCAAAAAGGGCTCTTCGATTGTTACACAATTGGATGTGTTTTTTCTTGTGAAGTTACAATTTCAGAGTCCACGTTTTCTGATACGCAGACCTCTGTATTTGTAGGTACTGGGAGGCCGTACTGGAGATGCTGTGGCCGAGGTTTGAGCTCATCCTGGAGATGAACATCCAGAGCATCCGCAACACTGACCCTCAGAAACTGGGAGTGCTGGACACCAGACCACATTACGTATGAATATACACACAGACTTGTAGAAATTATTTTTTTAATTTCAGTTTTTAAACAATGAAAAATGTCCAATGCTGTGCAACAATCAAAGACCATCCTTCATTTACTTGATGTCCTTCAAAAGTGCCATTAGGTTCAAGCTCAACCACTAAATATAGTATCAGTATTTTTCCAGTATTTACTGTGTCCACTGTTTACCTTTATTACAGCTTCCATTATTTACAGAGACTCGCTTTCAGTTTCTCACAGAAATCCTCAGGGATATTTTCCACACTCCAGTTCCAGTTAACACATCCTCAATTATCCACATGCAAAAATTATTTACTGAGTTTAACATATCGAAAAACAGTAAAACATAAAATATAAAAAGTGACGTAACACAGGCCACATTTATGTTAAATTCAGCAAATAAACAGTTTGTTCTCTGTAGAGGATGTGTTAACCAGGGGTGCCCAAACTTTTGCATATGACTTAAGGGTGCAACGATGGGCAAATTAGATACGTAAGATACGTATTGCCGTTTTTGCATCACGATACGTTACATTTTCAATACAGGATTAGAGAAGAATGCTAACATAACTTTTAAATATTGTTTATTTATTTTTTATTTATTTCTTGGTCATTTTAAAAATACTTTTTCCCCTCCAAAAAGGCAAGAGTGCTTGTTGAAGGGATAACTGGCACAAGTCAATTTCTTATAAGACATAAATAAATAAATAAATAAATAAACTATGTGTATATTTGGAATGTGGAACGTGTATATTTGATGAGAAAGTAATGAATAGGAGAGTTTAGGAGCGCTGCATTCCAGACAATGTAATGTAAAGCCATACAAGCCTCAGACTCTCAGACAGAAACCCACCCAAACCAGTGTTGACAGTTTAAGTGGCTGTAGTGAATCATTATCTGTGTTTTGTCTCTGTAGATCACACGGCGTTACGCTGAATTCTCCTCTGCTATAGTCAGTATAAACCAAACCTTCCCCAACGAGAGAACCAACGCACTGCTGGGACAGCTACAGGTAACCTGACTTACACCTGCACCTGCTTCAGTGAACTAATCATCACTAAAAATCATTGAAACCATATATTTAATTGAAAATAGAACAAAGACAACATATAAATGTTGAAACTAAGAAATTTTATGGTTTATTGAAAAATATTTGCTCATTTTGAATTTGATGCCAACAACACATTCCAAAAAAGTTGAGACAGGAGAAACAAAAGCCTGGTAAAGTTGTGTAATGCTAAAAAAACACCTGGTGGTTGATTGGCAACAGATCAGTAACATGATTGGGTATTAAAAAGCATCCCAGCGTGTGATATTCCTGAAATAGTGTAATTTTGGACAGTATCTTTCTTAGAAAGATAAGATACGTTTGCATAGTTTGCAGAGAACTGTTTGCAGTCGCTTGCTCCTCTGTTCCGATTCCTTTAACAATTTCAGAGAACCTGCGTTGCTAAATAGAAAATGTTCCAGCTCATAAAATGAAGTAAAAGTAGCTTTTAACATTAGCGTTAGCTCACTAGCACAGCTATCTCAACAAGACGAATCTTCATAGTGAGCCGACAAGTTTCCTCTTCAGATGCTCCAACATGGAGGATGTGCTCCCATAGCCAGCACAACTAACAACCTTGTTTCTGAGTTAAGCGTGAAAGACTCCCCCACTTTTTGTTCCTGAGGCTGCCATCGCGCTTTTATTGACTCTCCAGTAAGCAGTAATGTCAAAACATTCCTAGTTAGCATGAGAAACATGTGTGATGACATCACCAACTGATCGACTATTAAATTAGTTGCCAACTAATTTGTATTACTTTACTTCACTCAGTAACTAATCACTGTTCCACAAATTGTAACTAATGACTGTACTTCACCCTGACTAATCAGTACAATACTGTCTAATTAATCACTATACTATATTCTGTACCTAATTACCATAATATGCTCAGTAACTAATCACTGTTCCACAGATAGTAACTAATACTACACCCTGACTAATCAGTACAGTATATTCTGTAGGTAATTACTACACTACACTCAGTATTTGATAAGTGTACCACGTTCAGTAAAATGATGTGTCTGTACTAATGAATCAGTGTTCAATTCAGTTCAGTTCACTTCAAAGATTTATGGTCATTGTCACAAAGCAGCTTTACAAAAAATCTGGGTCCAAGCCTGAACGAGTAAGCCAGTATCTTGTATGCTCCGCTCAGCAACCACTTCTAATTTTAGAGTGAACTGCTTTAGACGGAGATACAGTCCAGTGCAGCGCATTGAAACGGAGCTCATTTACATACATCAGTCACAGTGATAAAACAGCCTGTTTAATAACTGTTTAAAGGGATAAAGAGGATTTAGAAATGTTCATGTAAACTTATGTGACTTATGCTTTTTGTTTTGTATCTAAAGCCACATAAATGTCCTCCTACTCAGTGCAGTGGTGCATGAACTGGTGAAGTGGTGCCTCTGACTGTGGGTATTTTGTCTGTGTGTGTTTCAGATTGAGGTAGAGAACTTTGTGCTGAAGATGGCTGCTGAGTTCCCCTCTAGAAAAGACCAGCTCATCTTCCTCATCAACAACTATGATATGATGCTGGGTGTGCTGATGGTGAGATTGTCCACTTTGAGCAAATATGAATATATATAACACACATACAGTTGTATGCAAAATTGTTTCCCCTGTTCAGATTCCACGTTTCAGTGATTTTCTAAGTGAAGATAAGCACATGAGTGTGTCTGTGTGCACATGTGTGTGTGTGTGTGTGTGTGTGTATAGAGCATTCAACCGAATTAGTTAAAACTGCAGCCCCACAGTGAAAAGACCTTAGATATTTACAAGAATTATGTTATGATCTGTTTAAACCCAGGACATTTTTGTGTTCATATTTTCACAGTTGTTTTTTACGGATCTTTTAGATTTCTTTTAAAGTGAAACTAAAAGGTTTAGATTTATCCTGAGTTTAATTTTTAAATAAAATAACTATTCAAGAAATGCTTTCCCACTTTTTCATTTCACTACCAAAACAAAGCATTTTAATCCATAGGCAGAGCCTTATTTTGCGTCTTATATTTACATGTATGGCATTTGGCTGACGCTCTTATCCAGAGTGACTTACAGTTTGGTCATTTTACACAGGTAGGTGAAGGCAGTGTTAGGAGTCTTGCCCAAGGACTCTTATTGGTGCAGTGTAGGGTGTTTACCAAAGTGGGGATTGAACCCCAGTCTACAGTGTAGAGGGCAGAGTAGAGCACAATACCAACAAACTATATTTTATGTTCTTTATATCGTGACATTTTCTGCACACGCGTATTTCTGCATGTGAATGATTTGTAATATTGTTCTCTGTTGTAGGAGAGAGCAGCTGATGACAGTAAAGAGGTGGAAGGATTTCAGCAGCTCCTTCGGGCCAGAACACAGGTAAACATTCAAGCAGGAATTATGGGAGATTAAGTCCTATGGTTTATACTAGAAAAGCACCAAAGTTTCAGCCACCAAAACATTCATGCGAAAGTTTCGCTTTTGTTTTCCGGCTGAGTGAAGACAAAATAAGTCTACAACAAACATGTCAAAATATGACACTGACTAAATCATTTCAATAGTAATAAAAATGAGAAATAATGATTAAAACCACTGTTTCTTTTCTTTGCTCTCATGCACCATTCAGCATAGAAATGTTCAAACACTTCAAACAGCAGGAGATCGACAGTGAAAATATCAGCCGTGTGGCGTGTTTAACTGTTCGATATCACTGTTATATCACTGTTCATGCCAAATGTCATGATAGGAACGTCTCCACCCAAGAACAGCTTCTCTACAGGTTTGATAGGTGTTAAAAACACATTGATGCACAGAATACAGCAGAACAAGACGTTTCTGGTGCCAGCAGACCAACATCAACTGTACACTCACTTTACGAAATGAAAACACTCACAAACCACAGACGAAGAGCAAAGAACATAACAGAATTCATAGTTGTAGGTGACCAACTGTTCACTGTTATTGAGGAAGTTGGATTTCGTGACACATACCATAATAAGTTAGTGAGTTTATTTTATACAAACATTTATTGTTGGCTCAGTTTTAGAGATTTTGCCAACAAGGCTAAGTCCTTACTAAATAGTACATGGACTGTGTTAATTTAATAACATTAAAATATATATATATATATATATATATATATATATATATATATATATATATATATATATATGATTGGTTGGTTTTGGTTTTCAGCCACATGTGTTGTGACTTCAGATGAGAGTTTCATGATCGTAGTTTTTTTACCTAGAATTCAGAAACAAACCCTGAAACCACCTTCATTACAGGTTTCACTTTCCTGTACCCTTGACTCACTGGGGTTCACCTGAAACATCTGTCCCTGCGTGCAGAGGTCAAATGACATGTGTTGGTGTTCTGAGTGTAAATAAGTCAACACATCCTATTCAAAGAACACACTTCTGCACATTCTAATACACTGTCAGTGTAAATTTACTGAATTTACCATATTGGAGAAACAGAAATCATAAAATGTGGCCTTTATGAGGCAGATTTTATGTTTTATTTTTTCCAATATGTTACATTCAGTAAATAAATAGAACTAGTTCACTACAATTAGCAGAAAAATGCCATATTTCAGTGTGTTCTCTGTTACCGTGTAATTTGTGGTGTTAAAAATTTGTGTATGTGTGTTTCAGGAGTTCATTGAGGAAATCTTGGCGCCCCCGTTTGGAGGGATGATCACATTTGTGAAGGAGAGCGAGGCTCTGATGGAGAAGGGTCAGCTGGACAAACTTAAGAACGATGAGGGTAAGAGGTCAAGCTGGATACGTTTATACTGCTACTCTCTGAAAGGCGGATTTTATAGATTTTTAAAACTCCCTGCATAATTAGATGGTTAAGATGTAAACAGAGTCATTCAGAGTGGTTTGGTGTGAAACACTCTGTTCTAGATAAACTTACCAACTGTTCACAGTGGTGGTGATAGGAACCAGACGTCCACCTCTAAAAGCTCCCTCACAGAAAGTTACTACATGAAATGGTTATGAATTCACAGCCTGATGACTGAGACACTGTTTTATGATAGTTTTGAGAAGATTTTGGCCTTAAAATACATTTTCAGTGTGTTAAAACACATTCACAGGTTCATGCAGGATGTTGTGAGGAAAAACAGTTCTTGAAGAAAACTTATTTTTTCAGATTTCCAGCTTCACTGGTAAATAAATAAGTAAATAAAGTAATAGTAAATAAAATGTCTATATTTGTGTTGTAGTCATGGCGACCACTGGTTCCTATCACCACCACTGTAAAGACATCTGAACCATTTCACACTAAACCCCTCTGAATCACTCTGACAAACCCAATGACTTTGTTTACATCTCAACCACCGAATGATCTGGAAATTTAAATTGCTAAAGTTCCTCTTTAGTAGGTCTGAGGTTTGTTTGGCTCTTTTTTCTGTTGAATTTTCCCCAAAAAATCACCCAGTTTAGTTGGAAACAGTTTGTTTTTGTTCATTGAAACCTCATATAGTGCCACTTCAGCTGTTATTTGTGTAAACGGGTAAAAGCCCATTGAATAGCTAAAAAACAGCAGCAGCAGGAATCTCAAAACCCGAACTGTGTCCGTACTTTAGTCCGTGTTTATAGATAAGTGTGTCACACAGTGTCAGAAAAAAACAGAAGTGATTGTGTTACAGATACTGAACAGCCTGACGTCAGTGATATTTATGACAGTGCAATAACACCATAATGGTAAAGCCCCAGTAAAGAGCAGGACTTCACCAGCAACCACTATCCTTCAGACATCAGTAAATATTTATGATTTAGATAGACAGGATTTTTCTGTTGTTCGTCTTGGATCAAGTTTGATGTAAATATTGGTTTGTGGGGAGTTTTGTGTGACGTCTGCTGGTTAAATACTATTAGATAATATAAAAATTTTAAAGGGTATGTGTTTCTCTCTGTCCTCTCTATGACTCTCTCAGTCCGGATCACTCAGCTGGTGAGGGGATTCTCCAGCACCTGGAAGCAGTCAGTGGAGGCTCTGAGTCAGGACGTCATGCGCTCTTTCACCAACTTCAAAAACGGCACAAGCATCATACAGGTACTCTGAATCAATGAAAACTCAAATTCTCCAGGGTAGATTTTGGTTTGTCCATCTGAATGTACGTGACCAAATCGTAAGACAAATTATTCAGTAACTGCATGAAATAAATGCACATTTTTATTGTCAAATTAACAGAGCATGTTTTATGATACACATATTGCTATTTGCTTACAATTTACTGCTGAAAGCCAAAAATCTTAGACGCTCTTTGTATTATTTTATAAAAATGTTTACAGAGCAGATCACTGAAGAGCCCAGATTTGTGGAAAAATGGGTCGACTTTCAGTAGATAAAAATACTTCAAGTTCAGCTTCTTTTATTATAAGGGTTTAAAATGACATCACCCATCTATTTGACTGGAAAGAAGACAGTTAGAGCTCTCATACGACCCCCACCTTTAGAATGTAGCTTATGAAATATGAAAGTTATGAAGAATATCACAAGGTGCGTTTTGGAATCACTGGTGGTTCCAAGGAGTTGAAGAGGTCAACTCTCATCTGATTTTCTTTTTATTCCCGGCTCATTCTTTCTCTTTCACTTTGTGATTTTCTTTCACTTTCTTCTTCTAATTCTGTCTCTCTTTTCTTTCATTTTCGTTTGGTACTGTCCATCTCTTTCTCTCATTTACCCGACGACACTGTAGATCATGATCAAATTTAGATCAGAATTTCCATAATTCTGACAACAGAATTTGTACAATTTGTATGTATGTATGTATGTATAATAATAATAATAATAATTGTAATAACATTAATCATCACTGTTTCTTAAAAGGCCTATAAAGTTAATAAATGAACCAAAATTGCTTAGTATCATCACAAAAGGAGACCTGTATATGTATAATATTCCAAATGAGCCAAAACATTATGACCACCTATGTCTCTAATCTGATTTTGGTTCTCCGCATGCCACCAAAACATCTCCGACCCACCTACACAGGAACTCTACAAGACCCCTGAAGGTGCCTTGTGGTGTTTGGCACCAAGACGTTAGTAGCAGGTCCTTTAAGGCCTGTTAGTCGTGAGGTGGAACCGCTGTGGATTGGAAATCTGGGGAATGTGGAGGACAGGGCAGCACCTCGAACTCTTTATCATGTTCCTCAGACCAGTCCCTAACAGTATGCGCAGAGTGGCATCCTGCTGAAAGGGGCCACTGCCATCAGGGAACACCATCACCATGAAGAGGTGTTCCTGGTCAGCCTGGACCCAGGATTTCCCAGCAGAACATTCGCAGAGCATCACGTTCCTTTCACCTGTTTGTCTTCTGCCCACAGTACAACCCGGTGCCATCACTTACCAGGTAAATGGCTCACATGTACCTGCCGTCCACATGATGTAAAAGAGAAGAGGACTCAGTGGACCAAGTGACCTTCTTCCATCAATAACCATCCAATAACCATCATTAAAAATGTCTGTGACTTCCACTCCAGTAGCCCTTTTGTTGGTTCGGACCAGACGGGACAGCCTTCGTCACCCTTGTGCATTGATGAGCCGCAGATGCCCAACACCCTGTTGCCAGTGGTTTGTCCCTCCTTGGTTCACTGTCCGTAGGTGCTCACCACTGCTGACCGGGAGCCCCACACAAGCCTTGCTGTTTTGGAGTTGCTCTGACTCGTCCGACCAAAACGATTTGGATCATCAGAGTCGCTCAGGTCTTCACGCCTGACCGTTTCTCCCACATCCAACACGTCAACTACAAGAACTCACTGTTCTTACCGTCTAATATACCCCAGACCTTAACATGTACCATTATCATGAGATAATCAGCGTTAATCGCTTCATCTGAGTGGAGATAACGTTTCGGCTCATCTGTGTATATTTATTACTATACTAAGTGTTGCACATGCAGGGTTTTCAGGTGATGAGTGCTGCTGATGTTTCTACCAAAGTTCATTCATCTAACTTGCACATTCGTGTTTGTTTAGTCACTGTTTTCGGAATCTGTCCGTCAGTGTTCTGTCCCAAAACCTTTACCTCATCGCTCATCCTCAGTTCGGTTTTGCACTTTGCAGGTGATCTTTAAAGTAATATTCGAGTTTATTGTAGCTAATTCCACGTTAGCTTGGTTTAGCGCTCTGTAAAGAACATAGTTCAACCTTAACTGCCCCTGTTTTGTTCCAAAAAAAAATAAAAGGAATCATTTTCCCAACCTCAGTGTCATCATCTGTAGCAACGCTGTGAATAGTGAAGATGTTTCAAATGTGGGCTTTACTTTTAATTTTTAAAAGTTACTGAAGCTGTTTAAGTTGTTGGCAGGTTTCCGGTTCATTATTTTTGGGATTATCACAGTATATACATAATACGGTAAAATCTTTGTGATGGACGAAAGACATACTGTTTTTCACTTACTGTATCTCTCCAAACACTTACAGCAAAAAATACCTTTTCTGTATGTGTTTCCTTTTGTCCACTAGGGGGCGCTGACCCAGCTAATCCAGTACTACCACGGTTTCCATAAAGTCCTCTCTCAGCCCACGTTCCGCAGCCTGGCTGTCCGTTCTGAACTCATCAACCTGCACCACCTCATGGTGGAGGTGAAGAAACACAAACCCAACTTCTAACTAAATTAAATAAAGACCTGTGGAAGTGAAGAGCAGTTAAAGAGCGAGCTGGGAAAAGGAGAGCAAGACGAAATCCGAGGAAACGAATACTGTAATGGAGTCTCTGGGAATGGCTGAACGGCTCTGTGTGCAGTTTTTTTGCCGTGACATCCATGTTCTTTTCATTCTGCTCTCCGAGGAACGTTAGAATACAACCATGGCTCTTTGGAGGAGAACGTTGACCATAAACTCTGCGTATTAATGTTACACAAACGGTAAAATTGAGACGGGACCAAGGTGTGAATATTCAGCTCGTTGTTGCTTTTAGTGTTGGCTTACAATGTCTGTCTGCTGCCTTGGTGGAAAGCTAAGAATTCCTTTGAAATGAATCATGTACAGGTATCCAGTGATTGCGTGAGCTGTGAGGAGAACAGATCTCAGTGGTTTACCGCTGATGGATTGGCTCATCTGTTCTGAATGAAGTATGTAGTCCTGGTGTGTCCCAGTAACACCATCCTGGCTGAATCGGACCAAAAGCTGAAGGAACTCTGGAGAACGCTGACGCTGTTTGCGCTTGCTCACCATACTGGTTGCAAATGCGTCCAGCACTTTGGGTGGTAGGGTGGTGGGGGGCAATGAGGGAGTATGAGGGTCTGAATTTAAGTTCCATAGCATATGAAGATGTTCACGCCCACAAATACGTCAGTTTGTAGCTGCTGGTGCGCAGGTTGGACAGGCTTTACAGACTACTGGAAAAAAGTCCTTTAAACCCAATGAGAAAATAGATTTGATCAGAATACATAATTTCACATTGGACTGCTACCTAAAGTTGAGCTGTAGCTGATTGATATTAGGCGGATTAAAATGGCAATAGGAATTCGCCACCACGCTAGCATTAGCTCGATTACCCACACCTGACCTGTCCTACTATTGATATCTTACACATGTACGATACATTTTAAAATTAATAAAACTCTAAATTCAGGTATTTAAACAAAACCTGTGCTACAGTTTCTCATTAGTTTGAATAGGATTTTAACAGTGTTCTGTAAAGCTTCTCCAGCCTCGCAAGAGGAGCTACGAAAGGACGTCTGCTGTGTACAGTTACTGTGGAATCAGACACTATTAAACAACTGAATGATCTACTGAAGTTCAGTGGGTTGTAGAAATTATTTCAGTTGTCTTTGTCAGAAATGTGAGTGTATATATTAAAACAAAGGTTGTATAGTGATTATTTATATATATATATATATATATATATATATATATATATATATATATATATATACAATCACTGTTGTTGGAACAAAACCTCCTAAAGGAAAACAAAACAGGAGAAGGAAAAAAACAATTAGTGTAAGTCAGTGGAACCAGACATTTTTCCATGTAATTTTGGGTCATTTCTTTTGGTCCATTCATCATGAAGTTTACACACAATGTAAAGAGCAAAAACTAAACAAGTACAAAAATGCAGATGAGGTTTTGTTCCAATAGCAGTTCCAATAGCAGCGATGTGCATATGTGTATATACATATGTGTATATATATATATATATATATATTCGAGAAGATTTTGGCCTAAAATGCATTTGTTATAATCCATTCATGGTGGAGGGATACATGCAGGGTGCTGTGAGGCAAAATAGTCCCCAAGAAAACTTATTATTTCAGATTTTCTACTATTTTCCCATCATCAACATTCCATATAAACTCAGAAGACTCGTGTAGGTTCACTGGTGGTTCTAGATAGTAAATAAAATGTCTGTATTTGTGTTGTAGTCATGGCGACCCCTGGTTCCTATCACCGCCACTGTAAAGACATCTCTACAATCAACCATTTCACACCAAACCACTCTGAATTACTTTTTCTCAACCAGTTCCCCATTTAATAATCTATTTGACCTGTAGAGGGCGCACACACACAGATAACCGATATGCTGCTAAAGGCTCCTACACAGAAAAGAAACCACAGAGTACCATTTTAATGTAAATCTATTTATTTGTGGACTACAAATATTAAATAAGTTATCCTGCCACCTGCTGTTGTCATGAAAACTGCAGGGGCACCACTATGTGGAAGCAGCTTTCCCTCTCCAAACCTGTCCTGAGTACTGGTCTTAAGATGCCCTTGCTGACAGCATGGTTTGGTAACGAAAGCTACAAAATAAAGGTTTGTTCTTGACATTCTGTTCAATACTTATATATAATCACCATGTGTAACTATATAACTGTGTAACTCTGGATGACAAAACAAAAATGCTACACATAGTAAATGTGTAAAGGAAAGAAGCAAAAAACTTGAAAGCTATTAACTGCTAAGACACACTATTACCTGTTATTCCTGAAGAGACTTGAGACTCGACTCGGACTCTCACCTCAGAGACATGAGACTCGACTCGGACTCTCACCTCAGAGACATGAGACTCGACTCGGACTCTCACCTCAGAGACTTGAGACTCGACTCGGACTCTCACCTCAGAGACATGAGACTCGACTCGGACTCTCACCTATTTTCATTTTGTCCAGCTTACCATCACATGGTTAACAGAGCAGTTTGATTGGTTTCAGCTGCCCAGTGTGACCCAGAAACCACCAGAATGATGGCAGGTCGAGAGCAATCAGATAAGATCCTACTGACAACATGGGAAATGACCGCAGTCTGCCCCCTTATGTCAGTACACAGGTCAGCAGCTAACATGACCTGCTGATTCACTGATTAGTGAACAGTAGCTCTTTCTCATTGCCCACTGGACTGAATATTACTGTTACACACAATGAGCTCCAGCACTGGTTCCTGAATGAAGACTGAGCTCTAAAGGTTCATTTAGTTTGACTTTTTTACCCTCTATCTTCTCTCTAAGCTACATCTGTTTGGCTGCAAGTAAAGATGTAAATCATGTGGCAGTAACATGATCTAATTCTGGCTTGTTCCTAAGATCAAATCTCTCACCAAGATAATCTGCCTGTACCTGTTAAAAGTTTAGGCTTCAAGTTTGTTGGAATGACCTGCTTCCTGCTGCTTCTGGATCTCAGATAATCTCCCTGCATATGTAACTGGACAGCCTGACTACACGCAGAGAGAAAGTGACGCTGTAGCTCCATCCTGCTGTCGAGTGAAACGGGAATGTGGATTATTCATGTTTGTAAATGTGTAAATTTCCAGATAATGACAGCTTTGTCCACCTCAGTGTTGTGGACCTCACTCAGTTCCTTATTGCATCAGCTTAAAAATGTCCTGCTTGTAAATTTTTACAATAGCTTTCGAGAAATGTAGCCTGCTGAGCTTCATTTGGCCATCTGACCTTCCAAGGAAACATTGCACAAAGATTACTGAATGTTTTTTAATGGAATCGCTTCATTCATTATGTAATAACTAAGCACTCATTTTTGATACAGTAGCAGCAGCAATGCAGCTTCCATTCAGTCACCTCCCCCCAGTGAAACAGGAAGTGATTTGGTGTCACTGTGTATGCTAAGGCCACAGTCCCATTTCTTCTTTTTACCCCTACCCCTTGTTTTTGAGTGTCACTCTAACCCCTTGGAACTGAGTTACAGGGTAGTGGTTGAAGTCTTCCCTCTGAAATGGGACCCTCAAATAAAAAGAGCATCACTTCATTAACAGCTACCAGCGCTGCTCTGTAGGAGACCCTGCCAGTCTGCAGTGACAGCAGAGGAGGGTAAAGTTCAGCTCCTCACTGCTGGGCTTTAGTTACATTTAGGACATCATATGCCTTCAAAGAGGGGGGCAATTATTTATTATCACCCACCCCTAATTCTTCAGTGATATGAAGCTGAAGTCAGATATTCACCAGCTTCTTGCTCGAATTGTCCCGTTCCACATTAAATGGTGCAGCAGTTACATTCTGATGCTTCAGGTGTCAGAACTGCTGGACTATTTAAGGTGGAACGGGAAAGTTAGCTAGCTAACTACCGAGACATTAGCAAATTAGAAAAAGACCAAAATAGACAAACAACATTAAACTAAGATAATACGATAGTTATTGTAATTTTTAACAGAGAAAATTCTCACATTTGTGGGTTTCTTTGGTCTCTTGTTCTCCATCTTGCTGGTTTTTCTTTTTTTCTCATAACTCTCTGTTTGGAGTCTCTGAAAACCTCTGTTTGGAGGGTCATGTAGCCCCAACACTTAACCCTCCCCCTCTATCGCAACAAGAATCAGGACACCCTACCCCTAGACGTGAATGAGCAAAACAGGGCTAAGGCTGAGTGGTAGGGGTGAGGGGTGAAATGGCATTGGGCCTAAGAGTTGCTTTTAAATGCTAAAGCTCTTTTAATGAAAGGCCAGCGTTCCTGAAATGCCTGAGACAGCAGTCAGGTCACTTCTGGCCATATAATCTCTGCTCATGGTAGTAGACAGACCCACACTAACTACCCTACAGCCCAACAGCACAAAGCACAATAAACACATACACACACTCCAGACTAACAGCAGCTCCTCACGAGATCTTCCCACAGCCAGCAGCAGGTAAACTACAGTACTAATTAAATCAGAATATATCCACTACTCCACGACCTACATTCAGGACTTTAGCTGGATAAAGGAGTAGGTTTGAGGAGTTTAGTGGACTCTGAGTAATGTATCTCCTAGAAATATAAGAAATAGAACTACCCTTTATATAGAAATAAATAGAACTACCCTTTATATAGAAATAAATAGAACTACCCTAAATATGAATAAAACTAGGCTTTCTTTGTTCAAATTCAAGTTCAAGAGGCTTTATTGTTGTTCCAGCTCTATACAAGTACAGTTAAACGAAACAACATTCCTCCAGAACCAACACAGGAACACAAGAGCAAAACAAAAACATTAAACACAGTGCAGACAATACCGTACAATAAATACATACAAAAACTAAAAACTTTAAATACAGAACAGAACACAGACCCAGTACCACCCCTGGACTCATTATGTGACCTCACAGAGTGATCTCACACTAGTTTACTTTCTGTTTCCTTCAAAGTAAACAAGTCTGAGGACACTCTGTTCTGAGTACACTCTGTTCTCAGAAGTCACGTGATCTTGGCTGCACTCTGTGAACCGCAGATGTCTGTGTTTTGCAAGTGTGTTTCTTGGTCTTGTTTTCAGTCGTGCAAAATGCACGTATAGCACATTAGAGCAATACTAAACTGTGCAGCCTGTCTTCCAGTCCTCCTGGCTGGTGTAGGAAACACTGTGCACTGGAAATAATCGCTGAGACTTGTCTAAAGACACCGTATTAGAACAGCCTACAATTAGCTGAAACCTTCCTCCTCATAACTTATAATGACAGTGTGGACAAAACATGACCTGAGCTTCATAACACAGCCTCCTGATAGATCTCTGACAGTCTTCCTGAGTAGCTACCTGGACAGCCTGACCACCTGCAGTAAAGAGAGTGATGTGTAGCTCCATTCTGCAGTGAAATGAAGCAGAAAGGTGGTTTACCCATGTGGGCAAATGTGTAAGTTTCCAGATAGTGACAGCTTTGTCCACCTCAGTGTTGTGGACCTCACTCAGTTCCTTATTGTATCAGCTTCAAAAATATCCTGCTTGTAGATTTTTACAGTAGCTTTCGAGAAATGCAGCCTGCTGAGCTTCATCTGGCCATCTGACCTTCCAAGGAAACATTGCACAAAGATTACTGAAGGTTTACTGTAGGTTTATTAATGGAATCGCTTCATTCATTATGTAATAACTAAATACCCATTTTTGATACAGTAGCAGCAGCAATGCAGCTTCCATTCAGTCACCTCCCCCCAGTGAAACAGGAAGTGATTTGGTGTCACTGTGTATGCTAAGGCCACAGTCCCATTTCTTCTTTTTACCCCTACCCCTTGTTTTCGAGTGTCATCCTAACCCTTTGGAACTGAGTTACAGGGTAGTGGTTGAAGTCTTCCCTCTGAAATGGGACCCCCGAATCAAAAAGAGCATTACTTCATTAACAGCTACCAGCGCTGCTCTGTAGGCGACCCTGCCAGTCTGCAGTGACAGCAGAGGAGGGTAAAGTTCAGCTCCTCACTGCTGGGCTTTAGTTACATTTAGGGCATCATATGCCTTCAAAGAGGGGGGCAATTATTTATTATCACCCACCCCTAATTCTTCAGTGATATGAAGCTGAAGTCAGATATTCACCAGCTTCTTGCTCGAATTGTCCCGTTCCACATTAAATGGTGCAGCAGTTACATTCTGATGCTTCAGGTGTCAGAACTGCTGGACTATTTAAGGTGGAACGGGAAAGTTAGCTAGCTAGCTAACGAGACATTAGCAAATTAGAAAAAGACCAAAATAGACAAACAACATTAAACTAAGATAATACGATAGTTATTGTAATTTTTAACAGAGAAAATTCTCACATTTGTGGGTTTCTTTGGTCTCTTGTTCTCCATCTTGCTGGTTTTTCTTTTTTTCTCATAACTCTCTGTTTGGAGTCTCTGAAAACCTCTGTTTGGAGGGTCATGTAGCCCCAACACTTAACCCTCCCCCTCTATCGCAACAAGAATCAGGACACCCTACCCCTAGACGTGAATGAGCAAAACAGGGCTAAGGCTGAGTGGTAGGGGTGAGGGGTGAAATGGCATTGGGCCTAAGAGTTGCTTTTAAATGCTAAAGCTCTTTTAATGAAAGGCCAGCGTTCCTGAAATGCCTGAGACAGCAGTCAGGTCACTTCTGGCCATATAATCTCTGCTCATGGTAGTAGACAGACCCACACTAACTACCCTACAGCCCAACAGCACAAAGCACAATAAACACATACACACACTCCAGACTAACAGCAGCTCCTCACGAGATCTTCCCACAGCCAGCAGCAGGTAAACTACAGTACTAATTAAATCAGAATATATCCACTACTCCACGACCTACATTCAGGACTTTAGCTGGATAAAGGAGTAGGTTTGAGGAGTTTAGTGGACTCTGAGTAATGTATCTCCTAGAAATATAAGAAATAGAACTACCCTTTATATAGAAATAAATAGAACTACCCTAAATATGAATAAAACTAGCCTTTCCTTGTTCAAATTCAAGTTCAAGAGGCTTTATTGTTGTTCCAGCTCTATACAAGTACAGTTAAACGAAACAACATTCCTCCAGAACCAACACAGGAACACAAGAGCAAAACAAAAACAATAAACACAGTGCAGACAATACCGTACAATAAATACATACAAAAACTAAAAACTTTAAATAAATACAAAACAGAACACAGACCCAGTACCACCCTGGGCTACGTGACTAGTTTACTTTCTGTTTCCTTCAAAGTAAACAAGTCTGAGGACACTCTGTTCTGAGTACACTCCGTTCTCAGAAGTCACGTGATCTTGGCTTTGCTGCAGGCTGTCAATCACAGATGTCTGTGTTTTGCAAGTGTGTTTCTTGGTCTTGTTTTCAGTCGTGCAAAATGCACGTATAGCACATTAGAGCAATACTAAACTGTGCAGCCTGTCTTCCAGTCCTCCTGGCTGGTGTAGGAAACACTGTGCACTGGAAATAATCGCTGAGACTTGTCTAAAGACACCGTATTAGAACAGCCTACAATTAGCTGAAACCTTCCTCCTCATAATTTATAATGACAGTGTGGACAAAACATGACCTGAGCTTCATAACACAGCCTCCTGATAGATCTCTGACAGTCTTCCTGAGTAGCTACCTGGACAGCCTGACCACCTGCAGTAAAGAGAGTGATGTGTAGCTCCATTCTGCAGTAAAATGAAGCAGGAAGCTGGTTTATCCATGTTTCCAAATGTGTAAGTTTCCAGATAGTGACAGCTTTGTCCACCTCAGTGTTGTGGACCTCACTCAGTTCCTTCTTGGTATCAGCTTCAAAAATGTCCTGCTCACACATTTTTACAGCAGCTTATAAGAAACATAACAGCTGTTGAGCTTCATCTGGTTTCAGTTTGTAACCTCAGAGCTGCTGTTCTACCTCATAGGTTTGCTCTCTGTAGGCTAAATAAACCAGAACCTGATATCTAACGACTCCACCAGTGGAAAGAAATGGCTCAAAGCTACATGTTCACCTCTCTATAGAATCAGTGTGTGGAGGATTTACCATTAATGAGAAACACTGAACAGTTCAGTCTCTTTGTTGGGGTTAACATTTCAACACCTTCATAATCCACAGACAGTGAGGGTCACAAATTAGGGTTTCTTTTCAAATTACTCAGCTTATTTATTAAAGAAATGATCCTTTAAGGAAAGTACTGTTAAAAGGAGTCTACTTTTCCACTGCATGGTACAGCTCAACTCACCTCGCCTCGACTCGTTTTTGGTACCAGCTACTTTGTTTTCCGCTGCAGAGCTCTCTGGTTGTTGGAGTGACGCCACATGAAACTGCTGTGAAGTGAAGGAGGCAAATTTTGAAGACTGCTAAAAAAATGAGTTTGAGAGTTCAGACAGGACGGTTCTAGGTGCTCAAAGGCGACACAAGAGGATACATTAACCTGGTAGGTAACCTTAGCATGTGTGTTTTGTGGTTCTCACGCTCTGGTATCACCTCAGCTTGCTTGGACCCTCAACTGAGGTGGTACCAAAAATAGGATCTAAAAGCTGTTGATTTAATTTGACTGAATAAGTTCTCCTGGATCTGCAGGCAGGTTGGTCAAAGTGAAGTTACCCTGTACTCCAATATCTTTGTCCATCTTGAGAGAACATCTTCTGATTCAGGTCAGACTGTCTGAACTGCATGAACACAACTGCCTACAGTGCAGTGAACAAGATCAGAGACCATGATGGACTAAAAAGCATAGAAAAGAACAAAGCATGAGGGCAGATATGGAGAATTTCCTTTATTTCCTTATAAAAATCATGCTGAAACACAATGGCACATCAGATATTTACATGAGCAGTTAAAACTGAACTCCAATAGTCATTATATATCACAATCATAAATCACTTACATACAGTTAACACAAACATCATTTAAAATGCAGTAAGTTAGTCATGTATTTGGTTTACATGGACCTGTTATCTCAAATTGTCCTGTGGTGTGACTGTCTCAAACATGGTTCAAAAAGTTATAACTTTTAATAACTTTTTATAACTTTAAGTAAATAAAAAAGCATAAAATACTGATAAATACTCCAGGCATCATTTTATATCTGTCTTTTTTAGTAAAAGGAAATCAATTAGGCATTATTTTTTTTCAGCCATATATTTCTAAAAGCATAGGAACTCAGGACAGTTAGTCACTGTAAAACGTGTCCTCCAGTGTGACATCATATCCTGATTTTAAATCTGCCAATTCTATGGACAACTTTATTCAGTTGAAAGACTTTATTGAAGGTCGTGTTACTGAAGCCCCCTGTGAAGCCCATGACAGGCACAGGTTACAGTTTTGTTCAAAGATTGAACTTTTTTTCTGACCACTGAAAGTGTTCAGTTTTGTTGTCCTTTAGTGTGACACTTCTCAATTATATACATATTTTTTTTTACTGAAACTGGTTGTTGAAATACGTTTTTATGGAAAACTACTCAAATGTGTCTTGCTAACTGCTAATGACAGGTTAGCAGGGAATGATTTTGTCATTAACTGACACAAAAGACTGAAACACAAAATGTCACTGGTGTGACATCACAGGTGTCACACAAGAGGACAAGGTCTCTTTGAGAAGCTTTTTAAATAATTAAATTAGATTAGTTTTTTCCTTTTTTATTCTTTTTTGGACATTTGAGTACTGCAGTGGAGATGCAGCTTAAATTGATCATTTTAACAGTTTTGAAAGGATGACAACTAAGTTTGACATATTTATCAAAAAAGTCCAACAAGTCACAGGGGAAAAATAGTTATTAATAATTCATATTAAATAAATTTTTTGTATTTTGTGTATGTAAGATTTTTTCCGTTTTTTATGTCACACTGTAGGACACATTTATGGTGCAATTGAGCAAAAATGTTAAAAAAAATAATAAATGACCTGACAAATTTCAGATTTCTAAAAAACATTATATAGAAATTATTAATATATCAATATTAAATTTATGTAACAATTCAAAATTGTTTTCCAAAAAATAAGCCATTTCAGCAATAAAGTTCCAGTTTTCCAAAAAATGTTTTTATATGCCTGTATTTACATAAATATAGAATCAGAAATGCAGTTGACTTTCATTATAGGGAGGCTGATTCACACGTAGGGACCTTCACTCACCTTCACCATGTAACCCAGGGCTCTGACCACAACCATCGTCCATGTGCTTTGCTATTGAAGAATTTTCTGGACCACTCTTAGTCTGGATCCTCCCCCTCGACCTTCCTGTCATGAGTGACTCTACCAGGAGTTTGAGCTCCAGACAGTTTAGCTTGTGGGTTCTTAGGATCGCGCAAGCCTCTCTACCACGACAAGGTGGTGATCCACAGAGAGGGTCTTCAAAGCTCTACACAAAACCTTCTTCGTTAGGTTGCAACCCTGGGTAGTTTTCTGTGTTCCCCAACAATATTCTCTGCCCCAGCCTACCAGAAGTATCAGCCTGCATTTCTGAAGGAGGTCCATGCTTTGTGTTTCTTCAGATGGAATGAAATAACATGTTTGTGAGGAGGATAAACGCTGTGATCTGAGAGGGAGTCTGGATCGTTCCAGCATTGCTTTCTTGCATACCTGTAGAGACAGAGAGAGAAATGATCAATGATTCTGAATCATTTGAGGAAGCTAGGCAGAGGTGTGGACTTGAATCATGTGACTTGGACTCAAGTCCAACTCAAGTCACAATTTGATGACTTGAGACTCAACTTGAGAAAATTGAGAAAGACTTGCGACTCGACTTTAACACCATTGACTCGGACTTCAGACTTAAGACTCAGAAAGACTTGAGAAAGTGTAAGAAGCATGGAGGGAGTCAGACTTAAGACTCTGAAAGACTCGAGAAAGTGTAAGAACATGGAGGGAGTCAGACTTAAGACTCTGAAAGACTCGAGAAAGTGTAAGAACATGGAGGGAGTCAGACTGCAGATGCCACACAGTCGGTTACTATTCATGTAAATGGATTCGTTTCCTACTGTAAACTGAATAAACAGCAGCGTCGTCAGACGTCTGTCACTGTTCTTCTACTCAGAAGACGAGCGAAGCCTTTAGAGCTCAAGTTCACCTCAATACGCTGGAGACAAGTGAAGCATCAACAGCATCAATGCACCCTCAGCACTTACAGTCTTACTGGAGAAAATGACCAGGCAAACTGACCATTTTCCTCATTTCCTCAAAAGAAACACAGCTTTCTCTACTGGACCGTTTTTAACAGCTTCTGCAGGTAAAACAAGCACAGCATTCACCACGAGGCTGAAGCTGACTTCTTCACCAGCTTTGTGTTGGAATTGGTCATCCCACCTTAAATGGTGCTGGCGTAAAAAGTCAAATCCAGCTTCGTACATTTACCGTCATTTTACTGTCTTTTCTGTGAACTCTGTTCAGCTCAGTCGTTTTGGTTTCTGTTGCCATTTGAATTCAATTCAAACTAGCCTGAACTAGTTTTGGTGCTAAGCTAGTTGTTATTTTAATCCTATGTGCCCAATGTTCCCAAAATTCATCTTCAAATATAATTTTCTAGGTTCAGTAGTTCTTCACAGGTTCTTTAGTATAGAAAATGGTTCTAAAAAGAACCCTGAGCACTCATATAACCCTTTGCATTATTAAAGGGTTCTTTGCATCATGAAATGGTTCTTCAGATTGATGGAGAACCTTTTTGAAAAGGGTTCTATAGAGCACCCAAAAGTGTTCTCCTATTGTTACAAGCTTGACATCGCAACAGTAGAAGAACCATTTTGGGTGCTCTATAGAACCCTTTTCAAAAAGGTTCTATACAGAACCATCTACAGAACATTCTCCATTCATCTGAAGAACCATTTCATGATGCAAAGAACCCTTTAATAATGCAAAGGGTTATATGAGTGTTCATGGTTCTTTTTAGAACCATTTCTTTACAAAAAAACTCTGAAGAACCATCCAAAAATTCTTAATTGTGTATTAATATCCAGCCATACGCTGCTAACGTGCTCATTAAAAGGCTACAGTACTGTTACCTTTATTCAGTGTTTTGGGCTTAAATTAGCTGAAGAACACAGACTGACTTGTTTAGGACTCAAAGATCAGGACTACTGACTTGACTCGACTTGAGACTCGCCTGTACTGACTCGGGACTTGAATCAAGACTCGACTATCTTGACACAGGACTTGAGTGTGAAGACTTGAGACTTACTTGTTACTTGAACTAGATTTATATGCTGGATAGATCCGTAATACACCATCAACCTTCTTACTCTCTTTAGCACGAGTCAGACTTCAGAGCACTAAAATACTTTAAAATGCTTAATATTTCTAAAACATTCGCTTAACTATGACTGATCTTTTGGTACCAAACTACTCCATCTGTTATACAGCACTGCTGACACAGCTTCATTACTTCAGTACTGGTTAGCAAGCTAAACATGGCTAACAAAGGAGTTTCACCATTATTCACACACAGTTTACACACAATTATTCACAAAGTAGTGCATCATAAAATATCTGCATTACGACGTCTGCATGGCTGATTAGCTCACTGAATGCTCACAGCTGAGGTCCGACCTAGTCACCTACAACAAAACATTCCTGTGTTCAACCCTGCTAAAAAAGGACCATTAGAAACCATTAGGATTAAAACCCAATGGTTTTGCTCTCTAATGGGAATTGGCCTAATGGTTTCCAATAGAAACCATTCATTTCTTGTAGAACACCTTTAGATCCTATTAGGAAACGGTCAAATGCATATAGAATCAGCTGAAGAATCAGGCCACATGGTCACATGTTAAACCATCAGGATCCTTTACACTGTGATATCACCCCATTAAAAAAGCCAAATCATTACAAAACCATCGGGAACCAATAGACACAATGGTTTCTATGTTTTTTTTTCAGCTGGGAAAACACTTCGTAGTGCAGAAGTTCCACTGCTCCATGCCAATGTGTCCATAGCTGCATGCTGCTTTGGGCTGTATTATCAGTGAGTGTGTTTACATGCACTCAATAATCTGATCATAATCAGATTTCTGCAGTTATCTGATTATCCAAATGGTCGTGTAAACAGCAATTTTTTAGATTGAAGTAAGGTCTACAAATCTGATTGACCCTTGTGTGGTGTTCATATATTTATCAGTCAGCCAATGTTTGTGGGCCTGGTGGACCCACCACGTTTTTTTTTATTTATTTATTTTTTTATTTTTAAATCTATACAGCCAGAACCATTTATGTGAAAATACCAGATGTTTACTTTATCCCAATAACAGGCAATAAAGACAGCATATGATATTTACCATTTACCATTAATATTTACCATTTACCTCTGTTGGTTCATATCTATAAACAATAGTGCTGTCCATTTTTGTGATAAAATAACATCAATATCAACATGTGGGTGGAAAAACGTTTATTTTGAGGAAATCTAAATGAAGCAATGCTGAGAAAATAAACACATTTATATTAGTCTGAAAAGCCTCAGCACCATTGAACAGATACAGAATCCACATCAGTCTACATAAGACACCAGCCCTACTGAACACAGTCTACTCACGCCAGCCTATACAAGACATGAGGGGCAGAGTTTTACTGTGTTTTTACTGTTTTACTGTGTGTTGCAAATGTGTTTCTTGCACATGATGCATGTACGCTGTGTCCTTCTGTCCATCTTGGGTCCAAACACAGCACAGCACTGTTTGTTGCTACTGGCTGCAACCTAGAATGATGAAAATATTAGATCAGGAATTTTTCTCACACCTTTCCGTCTCTTTGTCTCTCTCTTTCTCTGTCTGTCTCTCACTCTCTCTCTCTCTCTCTCTCTCTCACATATACACACACACATTATAGTTGTTCAAAGTAAGAAAGTCAGACATAACATATGCAACAGCATTTCACACTCACTTGAGCTTCTGCAGATGGTTGTTCTGTGGGTCTGTGGGCTGAAGGGACACCAGCCTCCTCCTCCTGAGGCTGGCTCAGGATGGCTGCAGGAGCTGGGCTTCTTGGGATGTGTTATCTTCTCTGGATTTGAGGTCTCACCAGCAGGCCAAATAGGAGGTGGACATTGGGAAGGGACACAGCACCTTCACATTTTTATTACCTGCGGGTCCAGTGGAGGGGGGGTGTGTGTGTGTGGGGGGGGTGTGGGTGTACAGTGTGTGGGTGTACAGTGTGAAGGCACTGATATTGTATTCCTTTATATGTTCTTCACAGAAAATGGGCAAAGGCCAAGAAATCTGAGTTTGAAATAATAATAAATCGCATAATTTTTCTTCTGGTAAACATTGAAACGGGTCCCACAGACCCCAACACCACACAAGGGTTAAGAAATCTGATAAAGAGTTTGGATTTTAGCTCAGCAATCAGATTTCTCAGTATATGTAAACTCTTACTCTGATTTCATTCGGATTTCTCAGTCTGTGCATGTGTGAAAACAGACAGCGGTATCAGAAATAAGTGAGCAGCGTTGCTGCGAGATGCAGCAAAATGCTTTTGGAGCAACACTGAAACCAAATACATGCTTGACGAAATGAAGGGTTTAAATAATCTTCATCTGATAGATTATGAATGTTCATATTTTCAGGTAAAGTGACTCGAGGTTTTAAAAAAAACTGCAGCATGAAGTTTAAGTTTTACGTTACGTTTACGCCACGTCTTCTTTGTGAGTTTATTGGCTGGTTGTAAAGCAGAAATCTGATTACTGTCTGACTCATGTAGACCTGGAGTTTCCCATTATCTGATTACCCAAGTGCATGTAAACATGTTGATCAGATTACTGATAAAATCTGATTTTCTGCAGTTATCGGATTATTAAGTGCATATAAACGTGTTGATTGGATTACTGATAAAATCTGATTTTTTGCAGTTATCGGATTATTAAGTGCATATAAACGTGTTGATTGGATTACTGATAAAATCTGATTTTTTGCAGTTATCGGATTATTAAGTGCATATAAACGTGTTGATCAGATTACTGATAAAATCTGATTTTCTGCAGTTATCGGATCATTAAGCGCATATAAACGTGTTGATTGGATTACTGATAAAATCTGATTTTCTGCAGTTATCGGATTATTAAGTGCATATAAACGTGTTGATCGGATTACTGATAAAATCTGATTTTCTGCAGTTATCGGATTATTAAGTGCATGTAAACACACTCAGCGTTTCCCTGGTCGGTCTCTGCCTCGTTCTCTTACTGCCCCAGTCTAGTTTGGGTTTCTGTCTCCACTCTGTCTCCATCATATCTTCTCACTTCAGCCTGTGTATTTATTCCCCTGTGGCTGTTCGGAGTCTTATCCTGCGTCGCCTATGTGTCCGAATATTTCTGCCATTTGAACCTCTAGTTTATATTCAGCCCTTTGTAGGTTTGTCTTTCTCTGTGTCGGTCCTTGTTTAACTCTTGGTTTCCCTTCTTCTTTTGTTTATCTGTCCTTTCTGTGGCTCTTCAGCTGATCAGTTCCTGAAAGGTTAAATATGATCAATGTGCAAATCCTCACTGCCTACGATGGTCCAGTACTATAAGCAAGGTTTTCTACTGCCAACATGTAAATACAGCATTATTAAGTCTTCAGGCTTCTGATTGGCTGTTTCCTGATTCCTGATTCTGACTGTGTCCACCCATCTTGCAGCTGGTCCTC
Organism: Colossoma macropomum; assembly: GCF_904425465.1. Lineage (NCBI taxonomy): Eukaryota > Metazoa > Chordata > Actinopteri > Characiformes > Serrasalmidae > Colossoma > Colossoma macropomum. The sequence continues at coordinate 15,668 of NW_023495066.1, read as the reverse complement.
CTCTTTTACCTTCAACTGTTCTAAGCATTACTGTCTTTTCCAGTGAGTTGGTTCTTCTCAGAACGTGTCCAAAAGAAGAGTTTCAGTTCGGTTGTCTGGGTTTCCAGTGAGAGGTTGTTTTGGTCGAGGATCCATTCGTTAGGCTGCTCTACATTAAATGTTTAGGAATTTAAAAAGCTACCGTGGACCCATGTGTCTGTGCTGCCTAATGGTTTGTAAAAGACATTCACTCACGTGCTGCTGCTTTACTTTCACTGTGACTCTCCTCTGGAACATCTGTGTGGAAATAAGAAAAAACATATCGTTTATAAAAAGACCCCAATTAAAGGTTTGGTTCATCTTAACCTGAATTACAATATCAAATTCCATGAAGGCACAAATGATTCACTGTATAACTCTGACTGTAGTTAATCTCCTTACCTTCTACTGAGAGCTCCACACTCTGGACTAGAACCCTTTTAGAACTCAGAGATCTCTCATTTCTCTCACAACAAGGAAGCTTTCATAGATTCCTGCATCCTCAGGTCTGATATTCTTCAACTCCAGTGAACAGTCCCCCTTCAGCAGGTGATCTTCAGGAACGTCCACACGGTCTTCATACCCCTCACCCTGATATTGATCCCCACCCCTTCGCTCAAACACTGTCCCAGCAAAAGTGAGCCACACAACATGAGGAGTTTGGCTGGCTGACTCTGTGGTGGCTTTACTTCTCCAGTCACATGGAAGAACAGCTGAGGAACCCACTGTAGCAGACATGAAGACTGTGGATGTGCAGCTACAGAGCCTGGATAACATATAAAACACAAAACATTTAAAGGATATTTACATTAGTATATTATATATATATATATATATATATATATATATATATATATATATATATATATAATATATATATTAACATATATAAAGCCCTGTACCAAAGTCAGAGACCAGCCTTATTCAATGTCCAGTCTAAACTGAGGTTAAAGATTCACCTGAGGTTCACCTGAGGTTAAAAAACATCTCCAGCACTCAGTCCCAATATTTAATCTGTCAGTATTTAATCTGTCCACTCTTTTTGTTTGTGGACCTACAGCCACTTTAACTCTTCCATCCTTCCAATATTAGACCAACCAGTTGCACCAACCAGTGTATCTAAAAAGGAGGTGTGTCTGCAGATTCTTTGAGAAACTGAAAGTGAGTCTCCTGAGAAGAACAGAAGCTGGAATAAAGGGAAAGAGTGGACATACAATACATACCAAGACAAAAACTGTAGTTAGTTGTTGTGTTTTCTGCCTTTTGTGATTCTGAAAGTTTAATAGTTTGTACTTTTCGGCTGTCTCGACTGGTCTCTGGCTTTTGTACAGCTTTATGTATAAACAGTACTGTAAAGACTTTACACAGTACTGTAAAAGCTATAAATACATTATAGATTAATTTAGACTGCAGTCTCTTTTATAAAATGGCCACTAGTTGGTCACTCACCTGCACAGGTGGCCAGCGACAGGACGAAAACCGAAGGTAGGTACTCATGATCAAAACTGGAGGATTCACTGATGAAGTGAGAAGAAAAACGATGAGTTATTAACTATTATAATGATTCAACACACAGTCTGGTGGATCCACATCCCAGCAGAAAACAAGGGAAAAACTGAGGGATTTTTTGATGAACCGTTTCTTTAACACTGAAATTAACTTTCATTCTAAGACCAATAAGTAAATACTTTAAAACTAATAATGAACTCAGCTCCACTGATCAAAACCAATAAGCTCAGTGTAGTCAAATCTGACAAAACGTAAAACTGATTCAGTTTGAGAGTTTGGAGGAACTACTGCATGCAGGATATTCTGAACTGAGAAAATTCAGACTTAGGATCTCAAAATAATGACTTACTTTAATTCTTAGTATCTCAAAAATAACTTACTATGCCAGAATAATGATTTCTTAAAATATTGACTTGTATGTTGAAATAATGACTATGACCTGTCTTGTAACAATGATTAATAATGCTGAAATTTATACTTCACTTTCTGTAATGTAGTTATTGTTAAACAGGTCAGAATCTCAATAAAAAAGTCTTTATTCTGAGATATTAAGTCAATATTTAAAAAAAAAGAAGTCATTTTGAGGCACCAGGTCATTATTTGGAGAAAAGCTGTCATATACTAAGTCAGTATTTAACACACAGCTGGCAGAAGTGGAGAAAGAGAAGAGAGAGAAGAAGAACTACATTTATTCTCCAGCAGATGGCAGAACGGGCTTCTACAGATTCCTAACTGAGTGCGAGATTAGAGACCCCACCTGCAGTTCAAATCAAAACAACAGCCGCCCTCTGTGTCCTGTCTGCTTTTGTTTATCTGCACAGTGACCGAGTTTCCTCATCCAGCGCTCTTCTGGAAGTTGAGCCACGCTGTAATAGTTTTGTATGTAAACAGGACTGAGCGTCACGCGCGCAGATGTTTGTTTTCTTGAAGGGAAATTTTCTGTAAACTCAGTTTAATCATCAGCCAGAGCTGCCAGTTCTCACGGAAGATGTGGTGCGTATAAGACTCACGATTCTGGGTCTTTTTCAAGGAGCACCTTAGATTAGAAAGGGTAATTTGCTTTGCCTTGCAAATGTAATGGGTTTCGCAAGGCAGTGCAGTGTCCTTCAGCGGCACTGTAGAGGCTCAGAGCTCCACCAACCAGCACGCAAGACTAGTTTATGTGTTTTTGCATTGTGAGCTGATTGGTTCATAGCCTGTTGAGCTGACTTTGGCTGCAGCTCCGCCTCTCTACATATATCAGCAGAGAGAGAAGCGCAGTGAATCTCTCTGGAAATGCGCTAAATTCTATAAATTATATATATATATATATATATATATATATATATATATATATATATATATATATATACACACACGCACACATACTGTTATTATTATCATTATTATTCTTATTATTATAAACAGCTGATGCTGTTTGAAAATCTGGAAACTATCCAGCAGAAACAGTTCAAAAACATACACACACAAACACACACACACTCACACACACCCAGAGACCTCTACTGATAACATACAGAGGCACACACACACACACACACACACAGACCTCTGCTGAAAACAGTCTGCATAATGCGCAGTGCATCTGGCTGGATAACATACAGTGACATATACACACACACACACACACACACACACACACACAAATATAAATAAATAAAGCAAAAATATTGCAAAAGCATTACAATATGTGCCAATTATTTCCATGCAGACGTTTTTGCCAAAGCAGCAGGATGAAGGAACCGCATAGAACTGCGTGTGACGTTTTCTTAATGCCTACAAGTGTTGTGCAGGAATGTTTGCATTGCAGCAGCAGCTGGTACTCACCAGGCAGGATGTTGAGAACTTTCAGCTGAACTGAAAAACAAACCGCAGAACACAGTGGAAAAATACCAGCTACACCCCTCCTTCAAAATGCTTGATGGTCACGTGACTCACATACACTTCAGACAGTTCCAGGAAGTTCTTGGCGGGCGATTTAAACCTATAAACACAGAGAGGCAGAACATCTTTCGGTAATTAGTGAATAAATACACTGATTTACAATATTTATATAGAAAACCAACATGTGTGTGTGTGTTTACACCAATATGATATATTTTGAAGTCAAATTCACCACTATTTCAGGATTAAACAGCTGTCGTTACTTGCCTTATCGACATGTTGGGTTGAGGTCAGCATGGATTTAAGGTGTGTTGTCGTTGTTTATTGCTTTGACTTTCAGTATTATAGATATTATGTTATTAAACTCGTATGGTAGTTCAGATCAGTCAGGTCCTAATGTTTATTGATATACTTAGAGAGAGGGGATGTTTCAAAACTGAGATCAGATTAATTTTCTCACATTAACACATCTTTAATTCATGGTAATTTAAGTAATTCCAGGGTCTTGATAATCCGTAATAACTTCATGACTAACGTAAACTTTATGACTTTCAGAATGGAGAGAAGGAGAAGGAGCCAAAGAAATTTGTTTAGCTTACATAAGAAAAAATCTGCTATTAAAAAGGGTACATTAAAATACATCACATCCAGACAGGACAGGACATAATAAACACACCTCATCCAGACAGGACAGGACATAATAAACACACCTCATCCAGACAGGACAGGACATAATAAACACATCACATCCAGACAAGACAGGACAAAATAAAACACATCACATCCAGACAGGACAGGACATAATAAACACACCACATCCAGACAGGATAGGACATAATAAACACATCACATCCAGACAGGTCATAATAAACACATCACATGCAGACAGGAGATGACATAAAAAACACATCACATCCAGATAGGACATAATAAACACATCACATCCAGACCTGATACGACATAACAAACATGCCACATCCAGACAGGACAGTACATAATAAAACACATCACATCCAGACAGGACAGGACATAACAAACACATCACATCCGGTCAGGACATAATAAACACATCATATCCAGGCAGGACAGGACATAATAAACACATTACATCCAGACAGGACTGGACATAATAAAACACATCACATCCAGACAGGATAGTACATAACAAAACACATCACATCCAGGCAGGACAGGACATAATAAACACATCACATCCAGTCAGCACAGGACAGAATAAACACATCACATCCAGACAGGACAGGACATAACAAAACACATCACATCCAGGCAGGACAGGATATAATAAAACACAGTACATCCAGACAGGACCGGACATAGTAAACACATCACAACCAGACAGAACAAGACATAATAAACACATCCAGACAGGACAGGACATAATAAACACATCACATCCAGACAGGACAGGATATAATAAAACACAGTACATCCAGACAGGACAGGACATAATAAACACATCCAGACAGGACCGGACATAGTAAACACATCACATCCAGACAGAACAAGACATAATAAACACATCCAGACAGAACAGGACATAATAAACACATCACATCCAGCCAGGACAGGACGTAATAAAAGACATCACATCCAGACAGGACAGGACATAATAAACACATCACATCCAGACAGGACAGAATAAATACATCATATCCAGACAGGATAGGAAATAACAAACACATCACATCCAGTCAGGACCTAATAAACACATCATATCCAGACAGGACAGGACATAATAAACACATCATATTCAGACAGGGCAGGACATAATAAAAACACATCACATCCAGCCAGGACAGGACGTAATAAAAGACATCACATCCAGACAGGACAGGACATAATAAAACACATCACATTCAGACAGGACAGGACATATAAACACATCACATCCAGACAGGACAGGACATATAAACACATCACATCCAGACAGGACAGGACATAATAAACACATCATATCCAGACAGGACAGGACATAATAAACACATCATATTCAGACAGGACAGGACATAATAAAACACATCACATCCAGCCAGGACAGGACGTAATAAACACATCACATCCAGACAGGACAGGACATAATAAAACACATCACATTCAGACAGGACAGGACATATAAACACATCACATCCAGACAGGACAGGACATAATAAAACACATCACATTCAGACAGGACAGGACATATAAACACATCACATCCAGACAGGACAGGACATATAAACACATCACATCCAGACAGGACAGGACATAATAAAAACACATCACATTCAGACAGGACAGGACATATAAACACATCACATCCAGACAGGACAGGACATAATAAACACATCACATCCAGATCGGATATATCAAACACATCACATCCAGACAGGACAGGACATAATAAACACACCACATTCATACAGGATAGGACATAATAGAACACATCACATCCAGACAGGACAAGCCATAATAAAAGACATCACATCCAGTCAGGACAGGACATAATAAACACATCACATCCAGACAAGACAGGACAAAATAAAACACATCACATCCAGACAGGACAGGACATAATAAAACACACCACATTCAGACAGAACAGGACATAATAAACACATCACATCCAGACAGGACAGGACATAATAAACACACCACATCCAGACAGAACAGGACATAATAAACACATCACATCCAGTCAGGACAGGACATAATAAACACATCACATCCAGACAGGACAGGACATAATAAACACACCACATCCAGACAGAACAGGACATAATAAACACATCACATCCAGTCAGGACAGGACATAATAAACACACCACATCCAGACAGGACAGGACATAATAAACACACCACATCCAGACAGAACAGGACATAATAAACACATCACATCCAGTCAGGACAGGACATAATAAACACATCACATCCAGACAGGACAGGACCTAATAAACACATCATATTCAGACAGGGCAGGACATAATAAAACACATCACATCCAGACAGGACAAGAAATAATAAATCACATCACATCCAGACAGAACAGGACATCTTGTCTTTTTATTATGCACATGAATAGTATGGCAGGCAGTTTGTCAGGGCCCTTATCTCCACGTTGTCCTTGCATCTATTCCCCAGCATCGTTCAGAGAAAGTAGTAAGAATGACACAGAGAGAAGAAAAGCAATCAGCAGCAATTACTAAATTAGTGACCATCACTAAAGATTACAACAACATAAAATGTGATATTGCATATGTTTCACAAAAGCCACACCACTGGGAAGCTTTTATTAAAAATAAGAAACAGGTAAAGAATTGCAAAACCCAGGGAGTTGAGACTCAGGGTGCAGGGTGGGGGTGTGGTCTTATTATAGGGAGTCTTTAGCCTGAGTTGAATCCCCCTGTGGTTCTTGCCATTAATACAAAATCAACTAACCTGCAACATAATGTACAGATAACAGTCAACAGAATCACAAAGCCTGCAAACAAGCAATCCTTAAACCTTATAAAGTCTCCAATATGCACCCTAAATCTATATCAGTAGTGACGTATCACGAAAATAGCTTTCTTTTTATTGTATAACTAACATTAGCTTGTACTCCAAAATGGATAACGATATCCTCATTTTACCTCCTCCTCCACCACTCTACAAGCTCTGCCCCAATGTTATACTTAACTAATATTTAACTCCCACTCACCCCCTGAAAAATCATGTTTAGAAGCCTTTTTCTAAGACTCAACAACGGTGGATGAAATGACATTGAGAGGAATTTACAATTACTAGGCTGTTTATGGTTAAAGGTATGGGTTGCTAATTTTACTCAGTATCCTGGCCTAATCTGTTATCTGTTAACGTTCCCTAAATCTACTAATTTAGTCCAGATTATCCACTAACATGCTTTAATATACATGTTCATTTGATTCAGATGTGCTTAATATATAGAAACTGATTCTTTAAATGTTTTTCCCTTTAAAAGCGAATCTCAGTCTATTCTTCTGAAACTCGGCTGCGCTGCTAATATTTGCTGCTAACTTCCAGGAACTATTGAGAGGCTCCACGATTCGCCATTGCTGGAAAAAATGGTCCATTGGAGAGAACGAAGATGACGGGACTCTCTCTACACAGCTCTGCCTGGAACTAAACGCCCACATCCAGCACTGTCTGCCTCTGTCACATCATTCATTTTTTATACAGAGATCCAGGAGAGCTGCTGGACGATATCAACTCAGCCACATTCACTGGAAACCTTAACGGTACTAGTAAATGGATCCTCAGTGGCTGGGCTGCTGTGTTTTTAGAGCTAGCGTACGTTAGCTACCAGAAAATATGGAGAGAGGCAAAATCAAATGGCACTTTTGTAACTGAGAGTTTTACGAGGTTGAAGATTTTTCTCTACTACCATCCCCATCTTCACAGAGGGAAGATGTTTCTGATCTGGCAGTGCGTCTTGAGCCTAAACAATATGAGCCACTGACTCAAGCTGCAGCAGAGTTAATGTAGTGCCAGAAAATGATTAGCAGTGAGCGGCAGAGGCGCCGAATGGTAGAACATAAAAACCCTAAAACCGCGACAGCCAGCTTCTAATTATCTGTTCAGCAGGTTTATATTCAGTATGACCCAAGTCCTGATTTCTTAGATGCCCTGAATCCCGAATGAATAAAGTGGATTTCTTTGAACTCTGTCTAAGTTTCTTTCAGTTTGACATCAAGGTCGCAGACTGCATCACCAGTCAGCCAGGCTTTGCTGCAGTGGCCCTAAATCCTTACGTCCTGCAAGCTGTTCATGGCACCTACTGGTGTTACATCTGATTCAGTTCCCCCTCAAATTCACGTTCCCCTTCATAAACTTAACCCTCGGTGCAGCACTCACTGGACAGAAATCAACAGCAGGCAACACTGGAACTACGGAAAAGCAAGAAAACGTCAGAGAAGGCTGTACAGATGAGAGGTTGACACAGTCAGCCATTTAACATTAATCTTTCCTGAACCGTTTCGCTTTCCGAAGTTCCAGTGTTGCTTTTCGCTGATGTCTGTTCAGTGGGTGCGCACAGATGCAATGTGAAGATCTTTATTCCAAACTAAGCTCAGATTAACTGGGTTATTTACAGCTGGTACAGACAGCTGGCGTATCGCAGCCTTGTGAGGAGGTGCTGGGGGTGTTTAGCTCAGCGTGTGAGGGTGGTCCTCTCCTCACTCTCGGCTCCTATGCTTTCACATTTATCAGCACGAGTAGGGTGTCATCAGGGGGCGGAAACGCTGGCTGACTGATTTGCATACTGTGAAGTTTCATGGTACTTTGGTATGAAGACACGTGCCCATAGCAGAGCTGAACCAGAGTGGGCACTGCAGATGCAGGACTGACCACGATAAAAATGATATTTTCACAGTTTGGAAAGATGTGATCACATTTTAAGCAAGGCTGGTATATTTAATTATTACAGATCAGTGCATTGTCACTCTATTATGGCCAGTCAAAATCTGCCATTATTTCTAAACTCTCCAATCACTGCTTAGCAACAGTTACTATCTGCACTTGCATCAGTAAGATGTCTTTGTAACTAGCATTGGGACTCTGAGGTCCTTGAAGCTTCTAAAGAGTTTTAACCACACAGTGAGCAGTGAGAGGTTCTCTGACCTCAGAACAGCTGTGGTTCATCCCTGGACTAAGCTATCCAGTCTGATTATCTCTGTATGAGACGCTACGCTGCCCTGAGTACCAGAATAATTTTGACTACTTGAGTTTTTCAGTTATGCAGCACACATGCTATAGGCTAACATATAGCATCACTATGGTAAACATGTAAAGGTTTATATTGATATAATATTATTATAAATAGTTTAAAATAATTTATATTAATATAATAAATGTACATATTCATGTACATTTTTCCATATTAATGTAAAATGCAAGCTCCATTATTAATTTCTTTATTTGGGACATTCACACATTTCTGGCTAAATCAGCGTCCAGAAGCTGCTCAGTTTAGGCTCCATAGTTGGCTGTATCAGTGATTAAGAGAGAAATGAAAGCTGTACTGTGTTACCTACTCATAACAAACTACAGCCAGCATGAGAAAATCCACTGTTAACCAGCATAGTGATGGTACAGTATCATGTAGCTGACATCATTAAGAAACCAGCAGCTACATTAGACTGTATATTTTCTCATTAACTGTATGAAAAGCTGCCTTTCCCGTTAGCTAGGGTTTGATAGATACAGCCTTTTATAACATGTTTAATGTGAGTAATTCTCATATTCAGGAGTTACTTTATTTACTATCAGATGTAGGTAACATTTTGCAAAGTGGACCTCACTAAAATTCTGATCCAAGTTACGGTCCCAGTGTTGGATCTGAACTCTCCAGTGTGGTAGAGCTCCAGGACCAGCCAATTCTTGTTACCTCATTTATATATGTAAATATAAACCTTTTATCTCCATTTTTGTCATTTTTTCAGTTTTTGGCAATTTGAAAATGCCTGTAGTCCTTTATTTTGTGTGTAAATTTCATGATGAATGAACCAAAAGAAATGGCCCAAAATAACTCAGGACAAATTCTGGTTCCATTGACTTACATTAAAAGTAAAGTATTTCTTCCCCTGTAATGTTACCATTTTGGAGATATGAGGTTTATATATATATATATATATATATATATATATATATATATATATATATATATATTCTTGTGTGTGAGTGTGTGTAAATTGGTTTTGGCAAAGGTTTATTTTTGTTTTTGACCACATGATTGTTATTAGTTTCGCTGCTGGCTGCTGAAAAATATTCAGACAAGAGCGGCTCTACAGTTAGAAACTTACGATTAATGAAGGACTGAAGGACTACGGGTGTAAGGGTTCAGCCAGCCCCGCCTGCTGCCAGCAGAGGGCGACAGCGGCAGGGTGTCCAGCCTGCGCCGCCTGCTGCCGGCAGAGGGCAACAGCGGCAGGGTGTCCAGCCTGCGCCGCCAGCTGCCAGCAGAGGGCGACGGCGGCACAGGGCCATAACTTCAGGGAACTCCAATTCCCAGAAGTCCGCGGGCTGATTAGGCCCAACGCGACACACCTGCGGACTCCTCTACTTAAGGTCAAGGCAAACAGTGGTGTTTGTCACACCTTTGTAGAGGGGTGACCGGTACGGTACTTAGTGTCAGAAAAGAAAAGAAAAGAAAAGAGAAGAAAAGAAACTGCCCCAAAACTAAAAAAGAAAAAGAAAAGAGGGCTGAGAAAAGAAATTGCCCCAAAACTAAAAAGAAAAGAAAAGAGGGCTGAGAAAAGAAATTGCCCGAAAACTAAAAAAGAAAAGAAAAGAGGGCTGAGAAAGGAAACTGTACCAAAGCTACTTAAAGGAGCTGTTTGCTTCACCAGGAGCAAACAACTGAAACAAAGTCTGCCTTCCCTTCATTCTTGGAGTGGAAGTGTTTTTTTTTGTTTTCCTATTATCTGTCCTCTCGCCTTTCTAGTTCAGCCTTTGTTTGAGCTGCTCTCAGCGTCTCTTTTGTCTGCCGTTCGTCGTTTTCCCGCCTTTTCTTTTCCCCCTTCCTTGAGGTGTTTTGCCAGTAGTCACCTGTGCTCCTCAGTGGCCGATCAGTACATGGCCGGTTCGAACCTGGCTTTGGGTCACCTCATATGCATGTTTCAAACTCACAACCCAGTGCCACAATAAACTCATTTTTCCATTTTTCTCTGTTTCCATTTCTGCACTTGGGTCCGCCTCCCCACCATCCCGTAACAGAAAGGTGTGACCAACATGGACCCAGCAGAATTGGATCCCATCAGATCTTCCCTGCAAACTCAGGGTGCCGTTATTGGCCGGCATGAGCAGCTGTTGCAAGACATGATGCAGCAGCTGACCCTTCTGGTCAGGGCACAGACCGAGGGGGTTCAGCCTGCCAGTGCTGCTGCTGCTGCCCCTGCTCCTGCCTTAGCTCCCACTCCACCACCCCCTGCTGACCTTAACCCCATCTGGGGTGATGCTCTGGTGGCCAATCCAGGGAGATATGCTGGGGACCCAGAGACCTGTAAAGGGTTTCTCTTGCAGTGTTCTCTGGTGTTTGAGCAGCAACCCTCCCGGTTCCCCACAGAGAGGTCCAAAGTGGCTTACATGATCTCTCTATTGACCGGTAGGGCTTTGGCTTGGGCCACCTCGCTGTGGGAGCAGGACTCTCCTGACACAGCATCGGGAGAGAGTTTTGTCAAGGCCATGCGGGCGACCTTTCATAACCCCATCGGGGGTAGGGAGGCGGCACCCCGCCTCCTGGCCCTCTCCCAAGGAGCCCGTTCGGTGGCGGATTATGCCATTGAGTTCTGTACCCTGGCCGCTGAAAGTGGCTGGAATGAGGAGGCGCTAACTGCCGTCTTCCATCAGGGGCTTAACGGGAAGCTCAAGGATGAACTAGCCTAACGGTAGCTAGCGAAGATTCTTTCTCTGGATAGACAAAGCACTTTTTGTAAGTCGCTCTGGATAAGAGCGTCTGCTAAATGATGTAAATGTAAATGAAACTAGCCACCCGGGAGCTGCCCTCCACGTTAGAGGGTCTCTATGACGTATGCATCCATCTGGATACCCGCATACATCAAAGAGACTTGGACCGGAGAGGTGGTTCCCGCGCTCCTGGCGCCCCTCTCCAGCTGGGTCACCACCTAGCAGGGACCTGCCTGAGCCCATGCAACTCGGTAGTGCTGGGCTGCCTGATTGCGGTTCTGGGGCTCAATCATTTGAGACCAGACACCCTGGCAATACTAGCCGGCCATGGGGAAATGCACGGGCCCGCTCCAGTCAGGGGGACCAGTGAGGGGCCAGTCGTCCTTTTCCCCCACTTTGGGGCTTTTCTTGGAAGTAAAACTTTCATGGGGGGCCCAGTCAACACATGACCTTGCAGGCCTTCGTTGACTCAGGAGCAGCAGGGGTCTGGGGTCTGGGCCTGTCACTCATCACACTGGGCCAGTCACCTTGCGAGTGGGCCCCCACAGTGAGAGCAAGGCGTTGTACCTCACCCAAGCCCCCCACTTGCAACTTGTGTTGGGGTTCCCTTGGTTGAGGCAGCAGAACCCTCACATTGACTGGTCGACACAGTCCATGGGACCCCCGGTGTAACGGTCATTGCCTGGTCGACCCTGGCCCCCTCCGAGGGACGCCCTCCCTCAAGGGTCCCGCTATGCCAGACCTTTCAGGGGTCCCCAGAGACTACTGGGACCTCAAGGAAGTCTTCAGTGAAGAAAAGGCCCAGGTTCTGCCGCCCCACAGGGAGTTTGACTGTGCCAACAACCTGCTCCCAGGTGCCACACCACCCCGCGGCCGGTTGTTTGCACTCTCGCCCCCTGAACATGCTGCGATGGATGAATACATCCGTGAAGCATTGGAGCTGGGGTTCATACGCCCATCCTCCTCTCCCGCAGGAGCAGGCTTCTTCTTTGTTGGAAAGAAGGACGGAGGTCTCCGCCCCTGCGTGGACTACCGTGGGCTCAACGCCATCACCATAAAAGACCGCCACCCCCTGCCCCTCATGTCAACAGCGTTTGAGGCACTGCAGCAAGCCGCAGTATTCACTAAGCTGGACTTGCGCAGTGCTTACAACCTCATCCGCATTCGGCAGGGGGATGAATGGAAGACGGCGTTCATCACCCCCACTGGGCATTATGAGTACAGGGTAATGCCCTTCGGGCTAATGAACGCTCCGGCGGTCCTCCAGTACTTCATAAATGAAGTCCTCAGAGAAGCCCTGGGTTTTTATGCATATGTCTACCTCGACGACATACTCATTTACAGCCGGTCCCTTGAGGAACATGTCGGGCATGTCAGGCGGATCCTGCAACTATTGCTGGAAAACCGCCTGTACGTAAAGCTGGAGAAGTCGGTGTTCCATGTCTCTACGGTGTCCTTGGTTGGTCCAACGTTTCCTGGGGTTTGCCAACTTCTTCCGACGCTTTGTGAGGAACTTCAGTTCCGTGGCGGCACCCCTCACCGCCCTTACCCGGAAGACCCCAGGGCCCTTTCGTTGGACCATCGAGGCCCAAAAGGCCTTTGAGGAGATCAAGGCATGGTTGACATCTTCCCCGGTCCTCCAGCTGCCCGATCCGGAGGAACCATTTGTTGTTGAGGTAGACGCTTCGGAAATGGGTGTTGGGGCCGTACTCTCCCAACGCCTAGGTCCGGCCAAGAAGCTCCACCCGTGTGCGTTCTTCCCATCGTCTTACCCCAGCTGAACGCAACTATGATGTCAGAGACAGGGAGCTTCTGGCCGTGAAGCTCGCCCTGGAGGAATGGAGGCACTGGCTTGAGGGGTCTAAACATCCCTTTGTGGTCTGGACCGACCACAAGAACCTGGCCTATATCCAACAGGCAAAGCAGCTCAACCCTCACCAAGCCCGATGGGCACTGTTTTTTAGCCGCTTTGATTTCCTGCTGTCTTATAGGCCAGGCTCTAAGAACACCAAGCCTGATGCTCTGTCCAGACAGTGGGCACCTCCGGGGCCTGACCCCTCCCCGGAACCCATTGTTCCCGCTCCTCGGATCTTGGCTCCACTCCATTGGGAGCCGGAGACTGCCATCGGGGAGGCCCTACGGCAGGAGCCCGATCCTGGAGGCGGTCCCCCCGGTAAGCTGTACGTGCCTGCTGCCATGCGGCAACGGGTGCTGCTATGGGGGCACGCCTCCCCATTTTCAGGTCACCCAGGGGTGGCTAGGACCCTGGACTGGAGGAGTGACCGGTACGGTACTTAGTGTCAGAAAAGAAAAGAAAAGAGAAGAAAAGAAAAGAAAAGAGAAGAAAAGAAACTGCCCCAAAACTAAAAAAAAAGAAAAGAGGGCTGAGAAAAGAAATTGCCCGAAAACTAAAAATGAAAAGAAAAGAGGGCTGAGAAAGGAAACTGTACCAAAGCTACTTTTTTTTCTTTCTTTTCCAGACTGAAACAAAGTCTGCCTTCCCTTCGTTCTTGGAGTGTAAGTGTTGTTTTCCTATTATCTGTCCTTTCGCCTTTCTAGTTCAGCCTTTGTTTGAGCTGCTCTCAGCGTCTCTTTTGTCTGCCGTTCGTCGTTTTCCCACCTTTTCTTTTCCCCCTTCCTTGAGGTGTTTTGCCAGTAGTCACCTGTGCTCCTTAGTGGCGCAGTGGTAACGCCACAAAGCGCCAATCAGTACATCGCCAGTTCAAACCTGGCTTTGGGTCACCTCATATGCATGTTTCAAACTCACAACCCAGTGCCACAATAAACTCATTTTTCCATTTTTCTCTGTTTCCATTTCTGCACTTGGGTCCGCCTCCCCGCCGTCCCGTAACAACAGGATGCATAACATAAACTATGCATCAGCAGATAAGCTACAAGAAAAAAATGGACAAATAATGTGTACATGTGTTCTAATGTTACTAAATTGTGGTGTCTGAATACTTTTTAGTTTTGGTTGCTTATGAATTCATACTTTAATCTTCATTGTTATACAAAACAGAAGTTAAAAATTCTGTGTATATATTTGAGTTGTAGACATGCTCAGGAACAAAAGTGTGCCAACAGCTCCCGTTATGTATTTTTTCATAAACTTCTTTTAGTGAAGAAAATTGTTATTTAAAGACCAGAGAATCTCAACCCAACTGAAATGTCTGTATGTAAATATAGTGAACAGATAATCTCTCAGTGCTTTATGGTGTTTATGTAAGAATGGAACAGGTAAAGACTGCAGACTTCAGTTACTGCAGACAGTCTATCAAAGCCTGTCAGTTAGTCTGTATAGGTTTAATCATAGTAACCTGTGTGATACTCATTGTTTCTCAGGTTCTGTTTAGAGGCTTAAGCTCAGAGCTACTCTGTAACTAAGGAATTACTTACTAACACTAACACTGTCATTGTTAGGGTCTGACTCAGTTCTACACTCTTATTAAGGGCTTCTTCAACCATGAACACACATTTGAATTTAAATGTTTTGTCTGGTTAAATTGTTCTTCTCGATGATGGAGAAACTGCTGTTCTATATAGTCCCAAATGTATAGATCATTCTATTGAATTGATTGTATGTCAGTGTTGAAAACATTGAATTTACTTTTACTTGATTTTACTTTTGCCTTTAGACTAAAATTCTTTTGCTGTGTGTGTATAACTTATAATAATAGTATTATTTTGTCACTAGCAATAAAATTAAAAATGCCTTTTTATTAGTGACAATTGTAGCTAATTTTGAGCAGAATTCAAAAATGCTAGCCAGTGCATGCAGAGTACCGTCAGTGAACCTACATTCCCATTAAAGTGAGAGACAGTCCAGTGCTCTCTGAGAG
>NW_023495065.1:0-1226 GCF_904425465.1 Colossoma macropomum | reverse complement strand
CGTTTGCAGCACTCCACAAGCGAAATTGTACAGATGTAATCACTCTAGTAAATGTAGTCATATTTATTGTTAAGAAAATGTCATTTACTCTCCGGTCCCTTACATAAAAAGCACATTTCACGAGATAAATGTCTGTTCATAATCCTCATAATGAGTTCAAGTAAAAAGAACACTACACAGCGTTTCCAGCCTTTCTGAAGCGTTTGAGCGCCTGTGGAGTGCTGCAAACGCCTTTTCTGTGTGAAGAAACGCTGAAATCCATGACTTCATGATTGTAGAGGTGTAGTCAGCCAAGTGAAAGTAGTCATATTTTTTCCTTACAAAATGTGTTTCACTCTCTGGTCCATTACATAAAAACCGTGATTTATTGCATACAAGTCTATTTCTAATCATTGTAATGAGTTTGCCTTAAGAGAACACTACATAGCGTTTCCAGCCTTTCTGAAGCGTTTGAGCGCCTGTGGAAACGCCTTTTCTGTGTGAAGAAACGCCTGAATCCACGACTACGTTATATTACAGGTGTAGTCACCCAAGTGAAAGTAGTCAGATTTTTCCCTTGTAAAATGTGATTTGTTGTCTATTCCATTACAAAGAAAACGTGATTTTTTGCAGAAATGTCTATTTTTGATTATTATAGAGTTTCTTGCCTTTGTAAATCTTTCAAGCGCCTGTGGAGTGCTGCAAACGCCTTTTCAGTGTGAAGAAACGCTTAAATCAATGACTTCATGATTGCACAGATGTTGTCACCCAAGTGAAAGCAGTCATATTTTTTCCTTACAAAATGTGATTTACTGACTGTAACATTAAATATAAAGGGGATTTCACGATGTGAATGTCTAGTCGTAATCATTCTAATGATTTCCCTTTAGGAGAACATTACATAGCGTTTCCAGCCTTTCTGAAGCGTTTGTGCGCCTGTGGAGTGCTGCAAACGCCTTTTCGGTGTGAAGAAACGCTTAAGTCCATTACTTCATGATTGTACAGGTATAGTCACCCAAGTGAAAGTAGTCATATTTTTCCCTTGTAAAACGTGATATACTGTCTGTAACAATTCAAATAAAAGGTGTTATATTGCAGAAATGTCTATTTCTCATCATTGAAAGGATGTTGTCTTAAGAGAACACTACACAGCGTTTCCAGCCTTTCTGAGCGTTTGAGCGCCTGTGGAGTGCTGCAAACTGCTTTTTATTGTGAAGACACGCCTGAATCCACGACTCCATTTAGTG
>NW_023495064.1:0-981 GCF_904425465.1 Colossoma macropomum | reverse complement strand
ATGTATTTCCCCAAATTCAGGCAAGCCACCTTCTGACCCATGAGAACTACCATACCGGTCCTGTAGTTTATTCCCTTGCTCCAAACATTTTTTGCAAGGTGTATTTCAGATAGATTAGCAACTGGTGTGTTTAATTACTTTTTTAAAGAAACTGTGCTTTGCCTCAAACCTGATGGTCCAAAGTCCCACAAGAGGCCCAAAGAACCTTATTAGTTGTGGGTAATGTTCTATGTAGTGGTGTTTCGGGAGCAGTCTATTGTTAGGAAACACCTCTTGATACCTTTGTATATGGTCTGAAATTTTGCTCGCAAGGTATGCAATAGACTCATCGTTGTGAACTGGGGCAACCACAAGTTCAACAAACTGTTTTAGGTCCAACAAGACCTGCCATGCGGGATCATGCTCAGGAATTTTAGGCCCAATTAGAAATGGGAGCCCAGTGAAAGTGCTGACTCCAGAAGACATGCGCAGACTGAGTTTGCTTGTCAATCTGCAGCAACAAAGAGCAAAAGGGAAAAAAAAATAAAAATAAAAAAAATAAACGCAACACTACAATGGAAAACTGTACTTCTCTAAACACATCATTCATGTGTTTTTACATGTGTTTTTATTCTGGGTAAACGCCGCACCCTAGTACACCTCACCCCCCACCCTGCTTTTGGTCTGATGGCTACTCCTCTGTCTCCAA
Source organism: Colossoma macropomum (assembly GCF_904425465.1). NCBI lineage: Eukaryota > Metazoa > Chordata > Actinopteri > Characiformes > Serrasalmidae > Colossoma > Colossoma macropomum. The sequence continues at coordinate 293 of NW_023495064.1, read as the reverse complement.
CGTTGCTTTCGCTGGACAAATAAAGAAACATAACAAAAATAACTGAATAATTAAAAACTAAAAATAATATTTGAGATGAATCCAAATCCAAAAGCTGTTTCTGGGACAGATATTAGTGAATATATCTGTGTATTCACTGTCAGACCTTTCAGTTGCAGTTGGAGGAGCCGTCACTAAGATGCAGCACACTAATATGAAGCCATAGCTAATATGCTCTGTGAGCTCCACTGGACCAAGTACAGTCCAAATGAAGTGACCTCTACAGTTCTGAGTATAAACAGACTTGAAACACA